>NC_081365.1:18325187-18597492 GCF_030684315.1 Stegostoma tigrinum | reverse complement strand
CAGTTCTCCTCCTCAGTCCTCCTCCTCCTCAGTCCTCCTCCTCCTCAGTCCTCCTCCACCTCAGTTCTCCTCCTCCTCCCCCTCAGTTCTCCTCCTCTTCCTCCTCCTCCTCCTCAGTTCTCCTCCTCAGTTCTCCTCCTCCTCAGTCCTCATTCCTACCTCCTCCTCCTCAGTTCTCCTCCTCAGTCCTCCTCCTCCTCAGTTCTCCTCCTGCTCCTCCTCAGTTCTCCTCCTCTCGTCCTCCTCCTCCTCCTCCTCCTTCTCCTCTGTTCTCCTCCTCCTCAGTTCTCCTCCTCCTCCTCCTCCTCATTCCTCCTCCTCCTCAGCCCACCTCCTCCTCAGTTCTCCTCCTCCTCCTCCCCCTCCTCCTCCTCCTCCTCCTCCTCCCCCCACACTCGTTCTCCTCCTCCTCCACCTCCTCCTCCTCAGTTCTCCGCCTCCTCCTCGTCAGTTCTCCTCCTCCTCCTTCTCAGTTCTCCTCCTACTCCTCCTTCTCCTCCTCAGTTCTCCTCCTCAGTTCTCCACCTCCTCCTCCTCATTTCTCATCCTCCTCCGACGCCTCCTCCTCCTCCGCAGTTCGTCAGTTCTCCTCCTCCTCCGCCTCCTCCTTCTCTTCCTCCTCCTCCACCTTGCCCACCATGCCCTCCTCCTCCTCAGTTCTCCTCAGTCCTTCTCCTCCTCCTCCACCTCCTCCTCCTCAGTTCTCCTCAGTCCTCCTCCTCAGTTCTCCACCTCCTCCTCAGTTCTCCTCCTCCTCCGCCTCCGCCGCCGCCTCCTCCTCCTCCGCAGTTCCTCAGTTCTCCTCCTCCTCCGCCTCCTCCTCCTCCTCCTTGCCCACCACACCCTCCTCCTCCTCCTCCTCAGTTCTCCTCAGTCCTCCTCCTCCTTGCACACCACGCCCTCCTCCTCCTCCTCCTCAGTTCTCTTCAGTCCTCCTCCTCCTCCTCCTCAGTTCTCCTCAGTCCTCCTCCTCCTTGCACACCACGCCCTCCTCCTCCTCCTCCTCAGTTCTCCTCAGACCTCCTCCTCCTCCTCCCCCCACACTCGTTCTCCTCCTCCGCCACCTCCTCCTCCCCAGTTCTCCTCCTCCTCCTCCTCAGTTCTCCTCCTACTCCTCCTCCTCCTCAGTTCTCCTCCTCCTCCTGAGTTCTCCTCATCAGTTCTCCACCTCCTCCTCCTCAGTTCTCGTCCTCCTCCGAAGCCTCCTCCTCCTCCTCCTCCTCCTCCTCCGCAGTTCCTCAGTTCTCCTCCTCCTCCTCCTCCTCCTCAGTCCTCCTCCTCCTCAGTCCTCCTCCTCCTCAGTCCTCCTCCTCCTCAGTTCTCCTCCTACTCCCCCTCAGTTCTCCTCCTCCTCCTCCTCAGTTCTCCTCCTCCTCAGTCCTCATCCTCCTCAGTCCTCCTCCCCCTCAGTTCTCCTCCTCTTCCTCCTCCTCCTCCTCAGTTCTCCTCCTCAGTCCTCCTCCTCCTCAGTCCTCCTCCTCCTCAGTCCTCCTCCACCTCAGTTCTCCTCCTCCTCCCCCTCAGTTCTCCTCCTCTTCCTCCTCCTCCTCCTCCGTTCTCCTCCTCAGTTCTCCTCCTCCTCCTCAGTTCTCCTCCTCCTCAGTTCTCCTCCTCCTCAGTCCTCATTCCTTCCTCCTCCCCCTCAGTTCTCCTCCTCAGTCCTCCTCCTCCTCAGCTCTCCTCCTCCTCCTCCTCAGTTCTCCTCCTCTCGTCCTCCTCCTCCTCCTTCTCCTCTGTTCTCCTCCTCCTCAGTTCTCCTCCTCCTCATCAGTTCTCCTCCTCCTCAGTCCTCCTCCTCCTCAGTCCTCCTCCTCCTCCTCAGTTCTCCTCCTCACTTCTCCTCCTCAGCCCTCCTCCTCCTCAGTTCTCCTCCTCCTCCTCCCCCACACTCGTTCTCCTCCTCCTCCACCTCCTCCTCCTCAGTTCTCTGCCTCCTCCTCGTCAGTTCTCCTCCTCCTCCTCCTCAGTTCTCCTCCTACTCCTCCTTCTCCTCCTCAGTTCTCCACCTCCTCCTCATCAGTTCTCATCCTCCTCCGACGCCTCCTCCTCCTCCGCAGTTCCTCAGTTCTCCTCCTCCTCCGCCTCCTCCTTCTCTTCCTCCTCCTCCACCTTGCCCACCATGCCCTCCTCCTCCTCAGTTCTCCTCAGTCCTTCTCCTCCTCCTCCACCTCCTCCTCCTCAGTTCTCCTCAGTCCTCCTCCTCAGTTCTCCACCTCCTCCTCCTCAGTTCTCCTCCTCCTCCGCCACTCCTCCTCCTCCTTGCCCACCACACCCTCCTCCTCCTCCTCAGTTCTCCTCAGTCCTCCTCCTCCTTGCACACCACCCCCTCCTCCTCCTCCTCCTCAGTTCTCCTCAGTCCTCCTCCTCCTCCTCCTCAGTTCTCCTCCTCCTCCTCCTCAGTTCACCTCCTACTCCTCCTCCTCCTCAGTTCTCCTCCTCAGTTCTCCACCTCCTCCTCCTCAGTTCTCATCCTCCGCCGCCGCCTCCTCCTCCTCCCCAGTTCCTCAGTTCTCCTCCTCCTCCGCCTCCTCCTCCTCCTCCTCTCCTCCTTGCCCAACACACCCTCCTCCTCCTCCTCCTCAGTTCTCCTCAGTCCTCCTCCTCCTTGCACACCACGCCCTCCGCCTCCTCAGTTCTCCTCAGTCCTCCTCCTCCTCCTCCTCAGTTTTCCTCCTCCTCCTCAGTTCTCCTCAGTCCTCCTCCTCCTCCTCCTCCTCCCCCACACTCGTTCTCCTCCTCCGCCACCTCCTCCTCCTCAGTTCTCCTCCTCCTCCTCCTCAGTTCTCCTCCTACTCCTCCCCCTCCTCAGTTCTCCTCCTCCTCCTCAGTTCTCCTCCTCAGTTCTCCACCTCCTCCTCCTCAGTTCTCGTCCTCCTCCGAAGCCTCCTCCTCCTCCTCCTCCTCCGCAGTTCCTCAGTTCTCCTCCTCCTCCTCCTCCTCCTCAGTCCTCCTCCTCCTCAGTCCTCCTCCTCCTCAGTCCACCTCCACCTCAGTTCTCCTCCTCCTCCTCCTCAGTTCTCCTCCTCCTCCTCCTCCTCCTCAGTTCTCCTCCTCCTCAGTCCTCCTCCTCGTCAGTCCTCCTCCCCTCAGTTCTCCTCCTCTCCTCCTCCTCCTCCTCAGTTCTCCTCCTCAGTCCTCCTCCTCCTCAGTCCTCCTCCTCCTCCTCCTCCGCAGTTCCTCAGTTCTCCTCCTCCTCCCCCTCAGTTCTCCTCCTCCTCCTCCTCAGTCCTCCTCCTCCTCAGTCCTCCTCCCCCTCAGTTCTCCTCCTCTCCTCCTCCTCCTCCTCAGTTCTCCTCCTCAGTCCTCCTCCTCCTCAGTCCTCCTCCTCCTCAGTCCTCCTCCACCTCAGTTCTCCTCCTCCTCCCCCTCAGTTCTCCTCCTCTTCCTCCTCAGTCCTCCTCCTCTCCTCCTCAGTCCTCCTCCTCCTCAGTCCTCCTCCACCTCAGTTCTCCTCCTCCTCCCCTCAGTTCTCCTCCTCCTCCTCCTCAGTCCTCCTCCTCCTCAGTCCTCCTCCCCCTCAGTTCTCCTCCTCTTCCTCCTCCTCCTCCTCCTCAGTTCTCCTCCTCAGTTCTCCTCCTCCTCCTCCTCCGTTGTCCTCCTCCTCAGTTCTCCTCCTCCTCCTCCTCAGTCCTCCTCCTCCTCAGTCCTCCTCCCCCTCAGTTTTCCTCCTCTTCCTCCTCCTCCTCCTCAGTTCTCCTCCTCAGTCCTCCTCCTCCTCAGTCCTCCTCCTCCTCAGTCCTCCTCCACCTCAGTTCTCCTCCTCCTCCCCCTCAGTTCTCCTCCTCTTCCTCCTCCTCCTCAGTTCTCCTCCTCAGTTCTCCTCCTCCTCCTCCTCAGTTCTCCTCCTCCTCCTCAGTTCTCCTCCTCCTCAGTCCTCATTCCTTCCTCCTCCTCCTCAGTTTTCCTCCTCAGTCCTCCTCCTCCTCAGTTCTCCTCCTCCTCCTCAGTTCTCCTCCTCTCATCCTCCTCCTCCTCCTCCTCCTTCTCCTCAATTCTCCTCCTCCTCAGTTCTCCTCCTCCTCCTCCTCATCAGTTCTCCTCCTCCTCCTCAGTTCTCCTCCTCCTCAGTTCTCCTCCTCCTCAGTCCTCCTCCTCCTCAGTCCTCCTCAGTTCTCCTCCTCACTTCTCCTCCTCAGCCCTCCTCCTCCTCAGTTCTCCTCCTCCTCCTCCTCCCCTCACACTCGTTCTCCTCCTCCTCCACCTCCTCCTCCTCAGTTCTCCGCCTCCTCCTCGTCAGTTCTCCTCCTCCTCAGTTCTCCTCCTACTCCTCCTTCTCCTCCTCAGTTCTCCTCCTCAGTTCTCCACCTCCTCCTCCTCATTCTCATCCTCCTCCAACGCCTCCTCCTCCTCCGCATTTCCTCAGTTCTCCTCCTCCTCCGCCTCCGCCGCCGCCTTCCTCCTCCTCCGCAGTTCCTCAGTTCTCCTCCTCCTCCGCCTCCTCCTCCTCCTCCTTGCCCAACACAGCCTCCTCCTCCTCCTCAGTTCTCCTCAGTCCTCCTCCTCCTTGCACACCACGCCCTCCTCCTCCTCCTCCTCAGTTCTCCTCAGTCCTCCTCCTCCTCCTCCTCAGTTCTCCTCCTCCTCCTCAGTTCTCCTCAGTCCTCCTCCTCCTCCTCCCCCCACACTCGTTCTCCTCCTCCGCCACCTCCTCCTCCTCAGTTCTCCCCTCCTCCTCCTCAGTTCTCCTCCTACTCCTCCTCCTCAGTTCTCCTCCTCCTCCTGAGTTCTCCTCCTCAGTTCTCCACCTCCTCCTCCTCAGTTCTCGTCCTCCTCCGAAGCCTCCTCCTCCTCCTCCTCAGTTCTCCTCCTCCTCCTCCTCAGTTCTCCTCCTCCTCAGTCCTCATTCCTTCCTCCTCCTCCTCAGTTTTCCTCCTCAGTCCTCCTCCTCCTCAGTTCTCCTCCTCCTCCTCAGTTCTCCTCCTCTTCCTCCTCCTCATCCTCCTCCTCAGTTCTCCTCCTCCTCCTCCTCCTCCTCAGTTCTCCTCCTCCTCAGTCCTCCTCCTCCTCAGTCCTCCTCCCCCTCAGTTCTCCTCCTCTTCCTCCTCCTCCTCCTCAGTTCTCCTCCTCAGTCCTCCTCCTCCTCAGTCCTCCTCCTCCTCCTCCTCCTCCTCCGCAGTTCCTCAGTTCTCCTCCTCCTCCTCCTCAGTCCTCCTCCTCCTCCTCCTCAGTCCTCCTCCTTCTCAGTCCTCCTCCACCTCAGTTCTCCTCCTCCTCCCCCTCAGTTCTCCTCCTCCTCCTCCTCCTCAGTTCTCCTCCTCCTCAGTCCTCCTCCTCCTCAGTCCTCCTCCTCCTCCTCAGTTCTCCTCCTCACTTCTCCTCCTCAGCCCTCCTCCTCCTCAGTTCTCCTCCTCCTCCTCCTCCCCTCACACTCGTTCTCCTCCTCCTCCACCTCCTCCTCCTCAGTTCTCCGCCTCCTCCTCGTCAGTTCTCCTCCTTCTCCTCCTCAGTTCTCCTCCTCAGTTCTCCACCTCCTCCTCCTCAGTTCTCATCCTCCTCCTCAGTTCTCCTCCTCCTCCGCAGTTCCTCAGTTCTCCTCCTCCTCCGCCTCCGCCGCCGCCTCCTCCTCCTCCTCCTTGCCCAACACAGCCTCCTCCTCCTCCTCAGTTCTCCTCAGTCCTCCTCCTCCTTGCACACCACGCCCTCCTCCTCCTCCTCCTCCTCCTCAGTTCTCCTCAGTCCTCCTCCTCCTCCTCCTCAGTTCTCCTCCTCCTCCTCAGTTCTCCTCAGTCCTCCTCCTCCTCCTCCTCCCCCCCACACTCGTTCTCCTCCTCCGCCACCTCCTCCTCCTCAGTTCTCCCCTCCTCCTCCTCAGTTCTCCTCCTACTCCTCCTCCTCCTCAGTTCTCCTCCTCCTCCTGAGTTCTCCTCCTCAGTTCTCCACCTCCTCCTCCTCACTTCTCGTCCTCCTCCGAAGCCTCCTCCTCCTCCTCCTCCTCCTCCTCCTCCTCCTCCGCAGTTCCTCAGTTCTCCTCCTCCTCCACCTCCTCCTCCTCAGTTCTCCACCTCCTCCTCCTCAGCTCTCCTCCTCCTCCGCCTCCGCCGCCTCCTCCTCCTCTGCAGTTCCTCAGTTCTCCTCCTCCTGCACCTCCTCCTCCTCCTCCTCAGTTCTCCTCCTCCTCAGTTCTCCTCCTCCTCCTCAGTCTCCTCCTCAGTTCTCCACCTCCTCCTCCTCCTCCTCCGTAGTTCCTCAGTTCTCCTCCTCCTCCGCCTCCTCCTCCTCCTCGCCCACCACGCCCTCCTCCTCCTCCTCCTCCTCAGTTCTCCTCAGTCCTCCTCCTCAGTTCTCCACCTCCTCCTCCTCAGTTCTCCTCCACCTCCGCCTCCGCCGCCACCTCCCCCTCCTCCGCAGTTCCTCAGTTCTCCACCTCCTCCGCCTCCTCCTCCTTGCCCACCACGCCCTCCTCCTCCTCCTCCTCAGTTCTCCTCAGTCCTCCTCCTCCTTGCACACCACACCCTCCTCCTCCTCCTCCTCCTCAGTTCTCCTCAGTCCTCCTCCTCCTCCTCCTCCTCAGTTCTCTTCCTCCTCCTCAGTTCTCCTCAGTCCTCCTCCTCCTCCACCTCCTGCTCCTCAGTCTCCTCCTCCTCCTTGCCCACCACGCCCTCCTTCTCCTCCTCCTCCTTGCCCACCATGCCCTCCTCCTCCTCCTTGCCCACCACCCCCTCCTCCTCCTCCTCCCTTCTCCTCCTCCTCCTCCTCCTCAGTTGTCCTCCTCCTTCTCCTCCTCAGTTCTCCTCCTCCTCCTACTCCTTGCCCACCACGCCCTCCTCCTCCTCCTCCTCCTCCTCCTTGCCCACCATGCCCTCCTCCCCCTCCTTCTTCTCCTCCTCCTCCTCCTCAGTTGTCCTCCTCCTTCTCCTCCTCAGTTCTCCTCCTCCTCCTCCTTGCCCACTCCGCCCTCCTTCTTTTCCTCCTCCTCCTTGCCCACCCCACCCTCCTCCTTCCCCCCGCCCTCCTCCTCTTCTCCTCCTCAGTTCTCTTCCTCCTCCTCAGTTCTCTTCCTCCTCCTCAGTTCTCCTCCTCCTCCTCCTCCACCTCCTCCTCCTCCCCCCACACTCGTCCTCCTCCTCCTCCTCCCCTCCTCCTCCTCCCACCACACTCGTCCTCCTCATCCTCCTCCTCCTCCTCCTCCTCCTCCCCCCACACTCGTCCTCCTCCTCCTCCTCCTGCCCCTCCTCCTCCTCCTCCTCACCCACACTCGTCCTCCTCCTCCTCCTCAGTTCTCCTCCTCCTCCTCCTTGCCCACCACGCCCTCCTTCTCCTCCTCCTCCTCCTTGCCCACCACGCTCTCCTCCTCCTCCTTGCCCAGCACGCCCTCCTTCTCCTCCTCCTCCTTGCCCACCACGCCCTCCTCCTCTTCCTCCTCCTCCTCCTTGCCCACCACGCCCTCCTCCTCCTACTCTTCCTCCTCCTCCTCCTCAGTTATCCTCCTCCTCCTCCTCAGATCTCCTCCTCCTCCTCAGTTCTCCTCCTCCTACTCCTCCTCCTCAGTTCTCCTTGCCCACCCCACCCTCCTCCTTCCCCCCGCCCTCCTCCTCCTCCTCCTTGCCCACCCCGCCCTCCTCCTTCTCCTCCTCCTTGCCAACCACGCCTTCCTCCTCCTCCTCCTCCTCCTCCTCAGTTCGTCAGTTCTCCTCCTCCTCCTCCTCAGTTCTCCTTGCCCACCCCACCCTCCTTCTTCCCCCCGCCCTCCTCCTCCTCCTCCTTGCCAACCACGCCTTCCTCCTCCTCCTACTTGCCCACCCCGCCCTCCTCCTTCCCCCCACACTCCTCCTCCTCCTTGCCCACCCCGCCCTCCTCCTCCTCCTCCTTGCCCACCCCGCCCTCCTCCTCCTTCTGCCTCCTCCTCGTCGTCGTCCTCGTCCTCCTTCCCCCGCCTTGTTCCCCCCTCCCTCCTCCTCCTCCTCCTCAGTCCTCCTCCTCAGTCCTCCTCCTCAGTCCTCCTCCTCCTCCACCTCCTCCTCCTCCTCAGTTCTCCTACTCCTCCTGCTCAGACCTCCTCCTCCTCAGTTCTCCTCCTCCTCAGTTCTCCTCCTCCTCCTCAGTTCTTCTCCTCCTCCTCCTCCTCCTCAGTCCTCCTCCTCAGTCCTCCTCCTCCTCCTCCTCAGTTCTCCTCCTCCTCATCAGTTCTCCTCCTCCTCCTCAGTTCTCCTCCTCCTCAGTCCTCCTCCTCCTCAGTCCTCCTCCTCCTCCTCAACCCTCCTCCTCAGCCCTCCTCCTCCTCAGTTCTCCTCCTCCTCCTCCTCAGTTCTCCTCCTCAGTTCTCCCCCTCCTCCTCCTCAGTTCTCCTCCTCCTCCGCCTCCGCCGCCTTCTCCTCCTCCTCCGCAGTTCCTCAGTTCTCCTCCTACTCCTCCTCCTCCTCCTCCTCAGTTCTCCTCCTACACCTCCTCCTCCTCCTCAGTTCTCCTCCTCCTCAGTTCTCCTCCTCCTCAGTTCTCCTCATCCTCCTCAGTTCTCCTCCTCCTCCTCCCCAGTTCTCCTCCAAAGTTCTCCACCTCCTCCTCCTCAGTTCTCCACCTCCTCCTCCTCAGTTCTCCTCCTCCGCCTCCTCCTCCTCCTCCTCCTCCTCCTCAGTTCTCCTCCTCCTCCTCAGTTCTCCTCAGTCCTCCTCCTCCTCCTCCTCCCCCCCACACTCGTTCTCCTCCTCCGCCACCTCCTTCTCCTCAGTTCTCCCCCTCCTCCTCCTCAGTTCTCCTCCTACTCCTCCTCCTCCTCAGTTCTCCTCCTCCTCCTGAGTTCTCCTCCTCAGTTCTCCACCTCCTCCTCCTCACTTCTCGTCCTCCTCCGAAGCCTCCTCCTCCTCCTCCTCCTCCTCCTCCTCCGCAGTTCCTCAGTTCTCCTCCTCCTCCACCTCCTCCTCCTCAGTTCTCCACCTCCTCCTCCTCAGCTCTCCTCCTCCTCCGCCTCCGCCGCCTCCTCCTCCTCTGCAGTTCCTCAGTTCTCCTCCCCCTGCACCTCCTCCTCCTCAGTTCTCCTCCTCCTCAGTTCTCCTCCTCCTCCTCAGTTCTCCTCCTCCTCCTCAGTTCTCCTCCTCAGTTCTCCACCTCCTCCTCCTCCTCCTCCGTAGTTCCTCAGTTCTCCTCCTCCTCCGCCTCCTCCTACTCCTCGCCCACCATGCCCTCCTCCTCCTCCTCCTCCTCAGTTCTCCTCAGTCCTCCTCCTCAGTTCTCCACCTCCTCCTCCTCAGTTCTCCTCCTCCTCCGCCTCCGCCGCCGCCTCCTCCTCCTCCGCAGTTCCTGAGTTCTCCTCCTCCTCCGCCTCCTCCTCCTCCTCCTTGCCCACCACACCCTCCTCCTCCTCCTCCTCAGTTCTCCTCAGTCCTCCTCCTCCTTGCACACCACGCCCTCCTCCTCCTCCTCCTCCTCAGTTCTCCTCAGTCCTCCTCCTCCTCCTCCTCCTCAGTTCTCTTCCTCCTCCTCAGTTCTCCTCAGTCCTCCTCCTCCTCCTCCTCCTCAGTTCTCTTCCTCCTCCTCAGTTCTCCTCAGTCCTCCTCCTCCTCCACCTCCTGCTCCTCAGTTCTCCTCCTCCTCCTTGCCCACCACGCCCTCCTTCTCCTCCTCCTCCTCCTTGCCCGCCACGCCCTCCTTCTCCTCCTCCTCCTTGCCCACCATGCCCTCCTCCTCCTCCTTGCCCACCACCCCCTCCTCCTCCTCCTCCTTCTCCTCCTCCTCCTCCTCCTCCTCCTCAGTTGTCCTCCTCCTCCTCCTCCTCAGTTCTCCTCCTCCTCCTCAGTTCTCCTCAGTCCTCCTCCTCCTCCTCCTCCCCCCCACACTCGTTCTCCTCCTCCGCCACCTCCTTCTCCTCAGTTCTCCCCCTCCTCCTCCTCAGTTCTCCTCCTACTCCTCCTCCTCCTCAGTTCTCCTCCTCCTCCTGAGTTCTCCTCCTCAGTTCTCCACCTCCTCCTCCTCACTTCTCGTCCTCCTCCGAAGCCTCCTCCTCCTCCTCCTCCTCCTCCTCCTCCTCCTCCGCAGTTCCTCAGTTCTCCTCCTCCTCCACCTCCTCCTCCTCAGTTCTCCACCTCCTCCTCCTCAGCTCTCCTCCTCCTCCGCCTCCGCCGCCTCCTCCTCCTCTGCAGTTCCTCAGTTCTCCTCCTCCTGCACCTCCTCCTCAGTTCTCCTCCTCCTCAGTTCTCCTCCTCCTCCTCAGTTCTCCTCCTCCTCCTCAGTTCTCCTCCTCAGTTCTCCACCTCCTCCTCCTCCTCCTCCGTAGTTCCTCAGTTCTCCTCCTCCTCCGCCTCCTCCTACTCCTCGCCCACCATGCCCTCCTCCTCCTCCTCCTCCTCAGTTCTCCTCAGTCCTCCTCCTCAGTTCTCCACCTCCTCCTCCTCAGTTCTCCTCCTCCTCCGCCTCCGCCGCCGCCTCCTCCTCCTCCGCAGTTCCTGAGTTCTCCTCCTCCTCCGCCTCCTCCTCCTCCTCCTTGCCCACCACACCCTCCTCCTCCTCCTCCTCAGTTCTCCTCAGTCCTCCTCCTCCTTGCACACCACGCCCTCCTCCTCCTCCTCCTCCTCAGTTCTCTTCCTCCTCCTTGCCCACCACGCCCTCCTTCTCCTCCTCCTCCTCCTTGCCCGCCACGCCCTCCTTCTCCTCCTCCTCCTTGCCCACCATGCCCTCCTCCTCCTCCTTGCCCACCACCCCCTCCTCCTCCTCCTCCTTCTCCTCCTCCTCCTCCTCCTCCTCAGTTGTCCTCCTCCTTCTCCTCCTCAGTTCTCCTCCTCCTTGCCCACTCCGCCCTCCTTCTTTTCCTCCTCCTCCTTGCCCACCCAACCCTCCTCCTTCCCCCCGCCCTCCTCCTCTCCTCCTCCTCAGTTCTCTTCCTCCTCCTCAGTTCTCCTCCTCCTCCTCCTCCCACTCCTCCTCCTCCCCCCACACTCGTCCTCCTCCTCCTCCTCCCCTCCTCCTCCTCCCACCACACTCGTCCTCCTCCTCCTCCTCCTCCTCCTCCTCCCCCCACACTCGTCCTCCTCCTCCTCCTCCTGCCCCTCCTCCTCCTCCTCCTCCCCCCACACTCGTCCTCCTCCTCCTCCTCAGTTCTCCTCCTCCTCCTCCTTGCCCACCACGCCCTCCTTCTCCTCCTCCTCCTCCTTGCCCACCACGCTCTCCTCCTCCTCCTTGCCCAGCACGCCCTCCGCCTCCTCCTCCTCCTTGCCCACCACGCCCTCCTCCTCTTCCTCCTCCTCCTCCTTGCCCACCACGCCCTCCTCCTCCTACTCTTCCTCCTCCTCCTCCTCAGTTATCCTCCTCCTCCTCCTCAGATCTCCTCCTCCTCCTCAGTTCTCCTCCTCCTACTCCTCCTCCTCAGTTCTCCTTGCCCACCCCACCCTCCTCCTTCACCCCGCCCTCCTCCTCCTCCTCCTTGCCCACCCCGCCCTCCTCCTTCTCCTCCTCCTTGCCAACCACGCCTTCCTCCTCCTCCTCCTTGCCCACCCCGCCCTCCTCCTCCTCCTCCTCCTCCTCCTCAGTTCGTCAGTTCTCCTCCTCCTCCTCCTCCTCAGTTCTCCTTGCCCACCCCACCCTCCTTCTTCCCCCCGCCCTCCTCCTCCTCCTCCTTGCCAACCACGCCTTCCTCCTCCTCCTACTTGCCCACCCCGCCCTCCTCCTTCCCCCCACACTCCTCCTCCTCCTTGCCCACCCCGCCCTCCTCCTCCTCCTCCTTGCCCACCCCGCCCTCCTCCTCCTCCTCCTTCTGCCTCCTCCTCGTCGTCGTCCTCGTCCTCCTTCCCCCGCCTTGTTCCCCCCTCCCTCCTCCTCCTCCTCAGTCCTCCTCCTCAGTCCTCCTCCTCAGTCCTCCTCCTCCTCCACCTCCTCCTCCTCCTCAGTTCTCCTACTCCTCCTCCTCAGACCTCCTCCTCCTCAGTTCTCCTCCTCAGTTCTCCTCCTCCTCAGTTCTCCTCCTCCTCCTAAGTTCTCCTCCTCATCCTCCTCCTCCTCAGTTCTCCTCCTCCTCCTCCTCCTCCTCAGTCCTCCTCCTCAGTCCTCCTCCTCCTCCTCCTCAGTTCTCCTCCTCCTCATCAGTTCTCCTCCTCCTCCTCAGTTCTCCTCCTCCTCAGTCCTCCTCCTCCTCAGTCCTCCTCCTCCTCCTCAACCCTCCTCCTCAGCCCTCCTCCTCCTCAGTTCTCCTCCTCCTCCTCCTCAGTTCTCCTCCTCAGTTCTCCCCCTCCTCCTCCTCAGTTCTCCTCCTCCTCCGCCTCCGCCGCCTTCTCCTCCTCCTCCGCAGTTCCTCAGTTCTCCTCCTACTCCTCCTCCTCCTCCTCCTCAGTTCTCCTCCTACTCCTCCTCCTCCTCAGTTCTCCTCCTCCTCAGTTCTCCTCCTCCTCAGTTCTCCTCCTCCTCCTCAGTTCTCCTCCTCCTCCTCCCCAGTTCTCCTCCAAAGTTCTCCACCTCCTCCTCCTCAGTTCTCCACCTCCTCCTCCTCAGTTCTCCTCCTCCGCCTCCTCCTCCTCCTCCTCCTCAGTTCCTCAGTTCTCCTCCTCCTCCTCCTCCTTGCCCACCAAGCCCTCCTCCTCCTCCTCAGTTCTCCTCAGTCCACCTCCTCCTCCTCCTCAGTTCTCCACCTCCTCCTCCTGAGCCTCCGCCGCCTCCTCCTCCTCCTCCTCCGCAGGTCCTCAGTTCTCCTCCTCCTCCGCCTCCTCCTCCTTGCCCACCACGCCCTCCTCCTCCTCCTCAGTTCTCCTCAGTCCTCCTCCTCCTTGCACACCACGCCCTCCTCCTCCTCCTCCTCCTCAGTTCTCCTCAGTCCTCCTCCTCCTCCTCCTCCACCTGCTCCTCAGTCCTCCTCCTCAGTTCTCCACCTCCTCCTCCTCAGTTCTCCTCCTCCTCCGCCTCCGCCGCCGCCTCCTCCTCCTCCGCAGTTCCTCAGTTCTCCTCCTCCTCCGCCTCCTGCTCCTCCTCCTTGCCCACCACACCCTCCTCCTCCTCCTCCTCAGTTCTCCTCAGTCCTCCTCCTCCTTGCACACCACGCCCTCCTCCTCCTCCTCAGTTCTCCTCCTCCTCCTCCTCCTCCTCCTCCTCCTCAGTTCTCCTCCTCCTCCTCAGTTCTCCTCAGTCCTCCTCCTCCTCCTCCTCCTGCTCCTCAGTTCTCCTCCTCCTCCTTGCCCACCATGCCCTCCTTCTCCTCCTCCTCCTCCTCCTTGCCCTCCACGCCCTCCTCCTCCTCCTCCTACTCCTTGCCCACCACGCTCTCCTCCTCCTCTTTGCCCACCACGCCCTCCTCCTCCTCCTCCTCCTTCTCCTCCTCCTCCTCCTCAGTTGTCCTCCTCCTTCTCCTCCTCAGTTCTCCTCCTCCACCTCCTCCTTGCCCACTCCGCCCTCCTCCTTTTCCTCCTCCTCCTTGCCCACCCCACCCTCCTCCTTCCCCCCGCCCTCCTCCTCCTCCTCCTCAGTTCTCTTCCTCCTCCTCAATTCTCCTCCTCCTCCTCCTCCTCCCCCTCCTCCTCCTCCCACCACACTCATCCTCCTCCTCCCCCTCCTCCTCCTCCCACCACACTCATCCTCCTCCTCCCCCCACACTCGTCCTCCTCCTCCTCCTCCTCCCCCTCCTCCTCCTCCCACCACACTCGTCCTCCTCCTCGTCCTCCTCCTCCCCCCACACTCGTCCTCCTCCTCCTCCTCCTGCCCCTCCTCCTCCTCCTCCTCCTCCTCCTCCCCCACACTCGTCCTCCTCCTCCTCCTCCTCAGTTCTCCTCCTACTCCTCCTCCTCCTCAGTTCTCCTCCTCCTCAGTTCTCCTCCTCCTCCTCAGTTCTCCTCCTCCTCCTCCTCAGTTCTCCTCCTCAGTTCTCCGCCTCCTCCTCCTCAGTTCTCCACCTCCTCCTCCTCAGTTCTCCTCCTCCGCCTCCTCCGCCTCCTCCTCCTCCTCCTCAGTTCCTCAGTTCTCCTCCTCCTCTGCCTCCTCCTCCTCCTTGCCCACCACGCCCTCCTCCTCCTCCTCAGTTCTCCTCAGTCCTCCTCCTCCTCCACCTCAGTTCCTCAGTTCTCCTCCTCCTCTGCCTCCTCCTCCTCCTTGCCCACCACGCCCTCCTCCTCCTCCTCAGTTCTCCTCAGTCCTCCTCCTCCTCCTCCTCAGTTCTCCTCCTCAGTTCTCAACCTCCTCCTCCTCAGTTCTCCTCCTCCTCAGCCTCCGCCGCCTCCTCCTCCTCCTCCGCAGTTCCTCAGTTCTCCTCCTCCTCTTCAGTTCTCCTCAGTCCTCCTCCTCCTTGCACACCATGCCCTCCTCCTCCTCCTCCTCAGTTCTCCTCAGTCCTCCTCCTCCTCCTCCTCCTCAGTTCTCCTCCTCAGTTCTCCACCTACTCCTCCTCAGTTCTCCTCCTCCTCCGCCTCCGCCACCGCCTCCTCCTCCTCCGCAGTTCCTCGGTTCTCCTCCTCCTCCGCCTCCTCCTCCTCCTCCTTGCCCACCACGCCCTCCTCCTCCTCCTCCTCCTCAGTTCTCCTCAGTCCTCCTCCTCCTTGCACACCACGCCCTCCTCCTCCTCCTCCTCCTCCTCAGTTCTCCTCAGTCCTCCTCCTCAGTTCTCCTCCTCCTCCTCAGTTCTCCTCAGTCCTCCTCCTCCTCCTCCTCCTGCTCCTCAGTTCACTCCTCCTCCTCCTTGCCCACCACGCCCTCCTTCTCCTCCTCCTCCTCCTCCTTGCCCGCCAGCCCTCCTTCTCCTCCTCCTCCTTGCCCACCACGCCCTCCTCCTCCTCCTACTCCTTGCCCACCACGCTCTCCTCCTCCTCCTTGCCCACCACGCCCTCCTCCTCCTCCTCCTTCTCCTCCTCCTCCTCCTCAGTTGTCCTCCTCCTTCTCCTCCTCAGTTCTCCTCCTCCTCCTACTCCTTGCCCACCACGCCCTCCTCCTCGCCCACCACGCCCTCCTCCTCCTCCTCCTCCTCCTCCTTGCCCACCACGCCCTCCTCCTCCTCCTCCTCCTCAGTTGTCCTCCTCCTTCTCCTCCTCAGTTCTTCTCCTCCTCCTTGCCCACTCCGCCCTCCTCCTTTTCCTCCTCCTCCTTGCCCACCCCACCCTCCTCCTTCCCCCCGCTCTCCTCCTCCTCCTCCTCCTCAGTTCTCTACCTCCTCGTCAGTTATCTTCCTCCTCCTCAGTTCTCCTCCTCCTCCTCCTCCTCCCCATCTCCTCCCCTCCTCCTCCTCCCACCACACTCATCCTCCTCCTCCTCCTCCTCCTCCCCCCACACTCGTCCTCCTCCTCCTCCCCCTCCTCCTCCTCCCACCACACTCGTCCTCCTCCTCCTCCCTCTCCTCCTCCCCCCACACTCGTCCTCCTCCTCCTCCTGCCCCTCCTCCTCCTCCTCCTCCCCCCACACTCGTCCTCCTCCTCCTCAGTTCTCCTCCTCCTCCTTGCCCACCACGCCCTCCTTCTCCTCCTCCTCCTCCTTGCCCACCACGCTCTCCTCCTCCCCCTTGCCCAGCACGCCCTCCGCCTCCTCCTCCTCCTTGCCCACCACGCCCTCCTCCTCTTCCTCCTCCTCCTTGCCCACCACGCCCTCCTCCTCCTACTCTTCCTCCTCCTCCTCCTCAGTTATCCTCCTCCTCCTCCTCAGATCTCCTCCTCCTCCTCAGTTCTCCTCCTCCTACTCCTCCTCCTCAGTTCTCCTTGCCCACCCCACCCTCCTCCTTCCCCCCGCCCTCCTCCTCCTTGCCCACCCCGCCCTCCTCCTTCTCCTCCTCCTCCTCCTTGCCAACCACGCCTTCCTCCCCCTCCTCCTTGCCCACCCCGCCCTCCTCCTCCTCCTCCTCCTCCTCCTCAGTTCGTCAGTTCTCCTCCTCCTCCTCCTCCTCAGTTCTCCTTGCCCACCCCACCCTCCTTCTTCCCCCCGCCCTCCTCCTCCTCCTCCTTGCCAACCACGCCTTCCTCCTCCTCCTACTTGCCCACCCCGCCCTCCTCCTTCCCCCCACACTCCTCCTCCTCCTTGCCCACCCCGCCCTCCTCCTCCTCCTCCTTGCCCACCCCGCCCTCCTCCTCCTCCTCCTTCTGCCTCCTCCTCGTCGTCGTCCTCGTCCTCCTTCCCCCGCCTTGTTCCCCCCTCCCTCCTCCTCCTCCTCCTCCTCAGTCCTCCTCCTCAGTCCTCCTCCTCAGTCCTCCTCCTCCTCCACCTCCTCCTCCTCCTCAGTTCTCCTACTCCTCCTCCTCAGACCTCCTCCTCCTCAGTTCTCCTCCTCAGTTCTCCTCCTCCTCAGTTCTCCTCCTCCTCCTAAGTTCTCCTCCTCATCCTCCTCCTCCTCAGTTCTCCTCCTCCTCCTCCTCCTCCTCAGTCCTCCCCCTCAGTCCTCCTCCTCCTCCTCAGTTCTCCTCCTCCTCATCAGTTCTCCTCCTCCTCCTCAGTTCTCCTCCTCCTCAGTCCTCCTCCTCCTCAGTCCTCCTCCTCCTCCTCAGCCCTCCTCCTCAGCCCTCCTCCTCCTCAGTTCTCCTCCTCCTCCTCCTCCTCAGTTCTCCTCCTCAGTTCTCCCCCTCCTCCTCCTCAGTTCTCCTCCTCCTCCGCCTCCGCCGCCTTCTCCTCCTCCTCCGCAGTTCCTCAGTTCTCCTCCTACTCCTCCTCCTCCTCCTCAGTTCTCCTGCTACTCCTCCTCCTCAGTTCTCCTCCTCAGTTCTCCTCCTCCTCAGTTCTCCTCCTCCTCCTAAGTTCTCCTCCTCATCCTCCTCCTCCTCCTCAGTTCTCCTCCTCCTCCTCCTCAGTCCTCCTCCTCAGTCCTCCTCCTCCTCCTCCTCAGTTCTCCTCCTCCTCATCAGTTCTCCTCCTCCTCCTCAGTTCTCCTCCTCATCAGTCCTCCTCCTCCTCAGTCCTCCTCCTCCTCCTCAACCCTCCTCCTCAGCCCTCCTCCTCCTCAGTTCTCCTCCTCCTCCTCCTCAGTTCTCCTCCTCAGTTCTCCCCCTCCTCCTCCTCAGTTCTCCTCCTCCTCCGCCTCCGCCGCCTTCTCCTCCTCCTCCGCAGTTCCTCAGTTCTCCTCCTACTCCTCCTCCTCCTCCTCAGTTCTCCTCCTCAGTTCTCCTCCTCCTCAGTTCTCCTCCTCCTCCTCAGTTCTCCTCCTCCTCCTCCTCAGTTCTCCTCCAAAGTTCTCCACCTCCTCCTCCTCAGTTCTCCACCTCCTCCTCCTCAGTTCTCCTCCTCCGCCTCCTCCTCCTCCTCCTCCTCAGTTCCTCAGTTCTCCTCCTCCTCCTCCTCCTTGCCCACCAAGCCCTCCTCCTCCTCCTCAGTTCTCCTCAGTCCTCCTCCTCCTCCTCCTCAGTTCTCCTCCTCAGTTCTCCACCTCCTCCTCCTCAGCCTCCGCCGCCTCCTCCTCCTCCTCCTCCGCAGTTCCTCAGTTCTCCTCCTCCTCCGCCTCCTCCTCCTTGCCCACCACGCCCTCCTCCTCCTCCTCAGTTCTCCTCAGTCCTCCTCCTCCTTGCACACCACGCCCTCCTCCTCCTCCTCGTCCTCAGTTCTCCTCAGTCCTCCTCCTCCTCCTCCTCCTCCACCTGCTCCTCAGTCCTCCTCCTCAGTTCTCCACCTCCTCCTCCTCAGTTCTCCTCCTCCTCCGCCTCTGCTGCCGCCTCCTCCTCCTCCGCAGTTCCTCAGTTCTCCTCCTCCTCCGCCTCCTGCTCCTCCTCCTTGCCCACCACGCCCTCCTCCTCCTCCTCCTCAGTTCTCCTCAGTCCTCCTCCTCCTTGCACACCACGCCCTCCTCTTCCTCCTCCTCCTCAGTTCTCCTCCTCCTCCTCCTCAGTTCTCCTCCTCCTCCTCAGTTCTCCTCAGTCCTCCTCCTCCTCCTCCTCCTGCTCCTCAGTTCTCCTCCTCCTCCTTGCCCACCACGCCCTCCTTCTCCTCCTCCTCCTCCTCCTTGCCCGCCACGCCCTCCTCCTCCTCCTCCTACTCCTTGCCCACCACGCTCTCCTCCTCCTCTTTGCCCACCACGCCCTCCTCCTCCTCCTCCTCCTTCTCCTCCTCCTCCTCCTCAGTTGTCCTCCTCCTTCTCCTCCTCAGTTCTCCTCCTCCACCTCCTCCTTGCCCACTCCGCCCTCCTCCTTTTCCTCCTCCTCCTTGCCCACCCCACCCTCCTCCTTCCCCCCGCCCTCCTCCTCCTCCTCCTCCTCAGTTCTCTTCCTCCTCGTCAGTTCTCTTCCTCCTCCTCAGTTCTCCTCCTCCTCCTCCTCCTCCCCCTCCTCCTCCTCCCACCACACTCATCCTCCTCCTCCCCCTCCCCTCCTCCTCCTCCCCCCACACTCATCCTCCTCCTCCTCCTCCCCCCACACTCGTCGTCCTCCTCCTCCACCTCCTCCCCCCACACTCGTCCTCCTCCTCCTCCTCCCCCAACACTCGTCCTCCTCCTCCTCCTCCCCCAACACTCGTCCTCCTCCTCCTCCTACCCCAACACTCGTCCTCATCCTCCTCCTCCCCCCCACACTCGTCCTCCTCCTCCTCCTCCTCCTCCCCCCACACTCGTCCTCCTCCTTTTCCCCCCACACTCGTCCTCCTCCTCCTCCTCCTCCTCCACCTCCCACACTCGTCCTCCTCCTCCTCCTCCTCCTCCTCCCCCCACCACGCCCTCCTCCTCCTCCTCCTCCTCCTTGCCCACCCCACCCTCCTCCTCCCACACTCAACCCCTCCTCCTCCTCCTCCTCCCCCCACGCTCGTCCTCCTCCTCCTCCTCCTCCCCCACACTCGTCGTCGTCGTCGTCCTCCTCCTCATCCTCCCCCTCCTCCCCCCACACTCGTCCTCCTCCTCCTCCTCCTCCTCCTCACCCAACACTCGTCCTCCTCCTCCTCCTCCCACACTCGTCGTCGTCGTCCTCCTCCTCCTCCCCCCACACTCGTCCTCCTCCTCCTCCTCCTCCTCCCACACTCGTCGTCCTCCTCCTCCTCCTCCTCCTCCCACACTCGTCGTCGTCCGCCTCCTCCTCCTCCTCCCACTCTCGTCGTCCTCCTCCTCCTTCTCCTCATCCTCCTCCCCCTACACTCGCCCTCCTCCTCCTCCTCCCCCCACACTCGTCCTCCTCCTCCTCCCCCTCCCCCCACACTCGTCCTCCTCCTCCTCCCCCGCACTCGTCCTCCTCTTCCTCCTCCTCCCCCCACACTCGTCCTCCTCCTCCTCCTCCCCCCACACTCGTCCTCCTCCTCCTCCCCCACACTCGTCCTCCTCCTCCTCCTCCTCCCACACTCGTCCTCCTCTTCCTCCTCCTCCTCCCCCACACTCGTCCTCCTCTTCCTCCTCCTCCTCCTCCTCCTCCTCCCCCACACTCGTCTTCCTCCTCCTCCTCCTCCTCCTCCTCCCCCACACTCGTCCTCCTCTTCCTCCTCCTCCCCCCACACTCGTCCTCCTCCTCCTCCTCCCCCCACACTCGTCCTCCTCCTCCTCCTCCTCCTCCCCCCACACTCGTCCTCCTCCTCCTCCTCCCCCCACACTCGTCCTCCTCTTCCTCCTCCTCCTCCCCCACACTCGTCCTCCTCTTCCTCCTCCTCCCCCCACACTCGTCCTCCTCTTCCTCCTCCTCCCCCCACACTCGTCGTCCTCCTCCTCCTCCCCCCATACTCGTCCTCCTCCTCCTCCTCCCCCCACACTCGTCCTCCTCCTCCTCCTCCCCCCACACTCGTCCTCCTCCTCCTCCTCCCCCCACACTCGTCCTCTTCCTCCTCCTCCTCCTCCTCCTCCTCCTCCCCCCACACTCGTCTTCCTCCTCCTCCTCCTCCTCCTCCTCCTCCTCCTCCTCCCCCACACTCGTCCTCTTCCTCCTCCTCCTCCTCCTCCTCCTCCTCCCCCCACACTCGTCTTCCTCCTCCTCCTCCTCCTCCTCCCCCCACACTCGTCCTCCTCCTCCTCCTCCTCCCCCCACACTCGTCTTCCTCCTCCTCCTCCTCCTCCTCCTCCCCCACACTCGTCCTCCTCCTCCTCCCCCACACTCGTCCTCCTCCTCCTCCTCCTCCTCCTCCCCCACACTCATTCTCCTCCTCCTCCTCCTCCCCCACACTCATCCTCCTCCTCCTCCTCCCCCACACTCGTCCTCGTCCTCCTCGTCCTCATCCTCCTCCCCCACACTCGTCCTCTTCCTCCTCGTCCTCATCCTCCTCCCCTACACTCCTCCTCCTCATCCTCCTCCCCCTACACTCGTCCTCCTCCTCCCCTACACTCGTCCTCCTCCTCCTCCTCCTCCTCCTCCTCCTCCCCCCACACTCGTCGGCCTCCTCCTGCTTGCGATGGAAGACATCAGAAGAGTCACCAAATATGTGGGGAAAGACTGAGCAAGAGGAGAAAAACAATTGAGATAGAAAAAAACTCAGTTCAGTGAGGCTGGGTTGAGAAGCAGGTGGAAGTGAGCTTTTTGGATTTAGGACTCTGAGGGTGGAGAACGTGAATGGAGGATCTCTAGAGAAAGAGACATTAATGATAACCTTGAAAGAATAGCTTGATATTCAGTGAAGGGATCATGGTCTAGCAGGATGAAAGAGGAAGTGTCAGAGATTGCCAGTCAGTACCAAACTTGTCATCTATTTTGATGAAAATGCCCAGGTTTTATTTGAATGAACAGAATGCATCAAGTTCAGAGGGAGGGTGTGAGAGGAGTGCGTCGCACTCACATAGAACATAGAACATAGAACATAGAACATAGAACATAGAACATAACAGTACAGGCCCTTCAGCCCTCGATGTTGTGCCGACCTGTCATACCAATCTCAAGCCCATCTAACCTACACTATTCCATGTACGTCCATATGCTTGTCCAGTGACGACTTAAATGTACCTAAAGTTGGCAAATCTACTACCATTGCAGGCAAAGTGTTCCATTCCCTTACTACTCTCTGAGTAAAGAAACTACCTCTGACATCTGTCCTATATCTTTCACTCCTCAATTTAAAGCTATGCCCCCTTGTGCTCGCCGTCACCATCCTAGGAAAAAGGCTCTCCCTATCCACCCTATCTAACCCTCTGCATATTTTATATGTTTCAATTAAGTCACCTCTCAACCTTCTTCTCTCTAATGAAAACAGCCTCAAGTCCTTCAGCCTTTCCTCATAAGACCTTCCCTCCATACCAGGCGTCATCCTAGTAAATCTCCTCTGCACCCTTTCTAAAGCTTCCACATCCTTCTTATAATGCAGTGACCAGAACTGTACACAATACTCCAAGTGTGGCCGCACCAGAGTTTTGTACAGCTTCACCATAACCTCTTGGTTCCGGAACTCGATCCCTCTATTAATAAAAGCTAAAACACTGTATGCCTTCTTAACAGTCCTGTCAACCTGGGTGGCAACTTTCAAGGATCTGTGTACATAGCCACCGAGATCTCTCTGCTCATCTACACTGCTAAGAATCTTAACATTAGCCCAGTACTTTGCCTTCCGGTTACACCTACCAAAGTGCATCACCTCACACTTGTCTGCATTAAACTCCATTTGCCACCTCTCAGCCTAGCTCTGCAGCTTATCTATGTCTCTCTGCAACCTACAGCATCCTTCGTCACTATCCACAACTCCACCGACCTTAGTGTCGTCTGCAAATTTACTAACCCATCC
Source organism: Stegostoma tigrinum (assembly GCF_030684315.1). Taxonomy (NCBI): domain Eukaryota; kingdom Metazoa; phylum Chordata; class Chondrichthyes; order Orectolobiformes; family Stegostomatidae; genus Stegostoma; species Stegostoma tigrinum. The sequence goes on along the minus strand of NC_081365.1, from coordinate 18,576,018 downwards.
TTCTACGCCCTCATCCAGGTCATTTATGAAAATGACAAACAGCAGTGGACCCGACACTGACCCTTGCGGTACACCACTAGTAACTGCTCTCCAGGATGAGCATTTTCCATCAACTACCACCTACTGTCTTCTTTCAGCAAGCCAATTTCCGACCCAAACTGCTATATCTCCCACCATTCCATTCCTCCGCATTTTGTACAATAGCCTATTGGGGGGAACCTTATCGAACGCCTTGCTGAAATCCGTATACACCACATCAACCGGTTTACTCTCATCTACCTGTTTGGTCACCTTCTCAAAGACCTCAATAAAGTTTGTGAGGCATGACCTTTCCTTCACAAAACCATGCTGACTATCCCTAATCAATTTATTCTTTTCTAGATGATTACAAATCCTATCCCTTATAACCTTTTCCAACACTTTACCAACAACTGAGGTAAGGCTCACTGGTCTATAATTACCAGGGTTGTCTCTACTCCCCTTCTTGATCAGGGGAACCACATTTGCTATCCTCCAGTCATCTGGCATTATTCCTGTAGACAATGACGAGTTAAAGATCAATGCCAAAGGCTCGGCAATCTCCTCCCTGGCTTCCCAGAGGATCCGAGGATAAATCCCATTCGGCCCAGGGGAATTATCTATCTTCACCTTCTGAAGGATTTCTAATACCTCTTCCTTGTGAACCTCAATCCCACCTAGTCTAGTGGCCTGTATCTCAGTATTCTCCTCGACAACATTGTCGTTTTCTAGAGTGAATACTGTTGAAAAATATTCATTTAGTGCTTCCCCTATCTCATCTGACTCCACACACAACTTACCACTATTCTCCTTGACTGGGCCTAATCTTACTTTCGTCATTCTTTTATTCCTTAAATACCTATAGAAAGCCTTAGGGTTTACCCTGATCCTATCTGCCAACAACTTCTCATGTCTCCTCCTGGCTCTTCCGAGCTCTCTCTTTAGGTCTTTCCTGGCTATCTCGTAGCCCTCAAGTGCCCTGACTGAGCCTTCACATCTCATCCTAACATAAGCCTTCTTCTTCCTCTTAACCAGAGATTCCACCTCCTTCGTAAACCACGGCTCCCGCACTCTACAGCTTCCTCCCTGCCTGACAGGTACATATTTATCTAGGACACACAGGAGCTTTTCCTTGAATAAGCTCCACATTTCTAATGTGCCCATCCCCTGCAGTTTCCTTCCCCATTCTATGCTCCCTAAATCTTGCCTAATCTCATCGTAATTGCCTTTGCCCCAGCTATAACTCTTGCCCAGTGGTATACACCTATCCCTTTCCATCACTAAAGTAAACATAACAGAATTGTGATCGCTATCACCAAAGTGCTCACCTACTTCCAAATCATCCACCTTCACTCACATACTCACACGTAAATCAATGGGACAAATTCGTATTTGCAGATACATTTTATTCTTTTCAAAAAGTTCACAATTTATAGCCAGTCAGTCAATGTGGTGCTTTATAAATTCCTTCTTTAGAAATAAAACCGTTCTGACTCCAAAGTAAAACACAAACGGGTTTTAAACAAGGTCTCATGCCTAACATGCATTGTTTGACCTAAAATGTCACCTCTTCTTTACATTGATAAAACCTTTAATTCTCTCAGGGAAATAACTTCAAAGGAATGCAGGGATTTACATTCAAATAGTAATCAAGTAAAACCTTCCTACTGACTAAAGATTTAACAGCACGCTAGGTTTGTTTAGAGCATCCTCATCAGTGGTGTGACCTCCTGATCTTTTATTTATACATTCTGTCTTTGATATTACCTCTCTCACTAACAACTGAAGAAGGACTGAGGCTCCAAAAGCTTGTGTTTCAAATAAACCTGTCGGACTATAATCTGTTGTGACATGATTTCTGACCTTGTCCACCCCAGTCCAACAACAGCACCTCCACATCATACAAAAAGATTGAGAGACAGTACGAGATTAGAGGGAAGGGTCCAGGTAGATGTGAATACCAGAGACAACTAAAAACATCTGCTGTGCAAGAGAACATTTCCATCCAAAGAAGTGAAAGTGGAGGTGAGTGTCATGTTGAACTCAAATTTCATTGAGACAGGGTTGTAGTTGAATGAAGCTCCGGCCTTTGTGAAGCACAGATCATTCAGGGCCAGAGAGGGGAAAATGAGACAGTATTGTGAATAGATATTGAAGTAAGGTCAGATGGATGAAAAAGAGAAGAAAAACAATGTGGCTCATTGTTGCCATGAAGTTGTTGAACATTTTTGTAAATGTGCTGGATAATATAAAGGATAAGATGAATCATTGGACCAGGTCAGCTTTGAGATTGGGTGAGTTCATGCTACTTAATAGGATGAAAGGTGCACATGTGACCTGCTTGGTGTTGAGCATGGACCACAGGAAGCAGTAAATAGACTTATTGATAGCATGCTTCAAGGCCTAGCTTAGTTGGTTAGAAGGTTGTTTTAGACCATAAGACTATAAGATAGAAGAGTAAAACTGGATCGTTCAGATCAACCAATTTTCCCCTGCCATTTGATTGTGACTGATATTTTTCTCAACCCCTATTCTCCATCTTCTCCCCACTCTTGATCCCTTACTAATCAGGAAGCTCGCTATCTCTGTCTTAAATACACTCAATGATTTGGCCAACAAAGCCCTCTGTGGTAATGAGTTCCACAGATTCATTACCCTCTGATTGAAGAAATTCCTCCTCACCTCAGTTTTAAAGGGTTACCCCTTCACTCTGAGGCTGTGCCCTGGGGCCCTACTGTCTCCTACTAATGGAAACATCTTCTCCACGTCCACTCTATTCAGGGCTCTCAATATTCTGTAAGTTTCAATCAGATCCCTACCCCCATCCTCCTAAACTCCATTGAGTACAGACCCAGACTCTTCAATTGCTCCTCATATGACAAGCCTTTCATCTTTGAGATCATACTTGTAAAACTTTTCCAAACCCATTCCAAGGCCAACACATCCTTCCTAGATATTTTGTGACTCACAGTGATGCCAACAGCGTGGATTCAATGCCCACAGCAGCCGAGGTCACCATGAATGCCCTGACTTTTCTACCTCACTCCTTGCCTGAGGTGTGGTGACCTCTACACAAGTCATCTCTCTCTCTAATGAGAGAACAGCCATACAGTCCTCTGGGGCTATGATGACTTTAATTAGAAGATACCTGCAATTGTGGGTGGATTGAAGAATGGATTTATTTGGAATCTGCATGGACTAAGTCAGAGCTGGAGACTGGCTAAAAAAGGAGGTGTGGCTGTTGAAAGCAAGTTTTTGTGGGGGGGATTTCCCTCCCTCAGGGCATTGTGGGTCAAGCCACAGCCAGTAGAATGCAGCAGTTCAAGAAGGCTGCTCACCACCTGCTTCCTTCTCAAGAGCAAATAGATACAGGCAATAAATTCTGGCCAGCCAGTGAAGCCCACATCCCATAAAATAATAACATAAAAAAAGCCACAACCAAAACAAACCTGCCTTATCTCCATCAATATCCAGCCCCACCCAACTGTGTACATGTATTCTGGCAAGTGGCCTGGCAAGTATCTCATGAGCATAGTGTGTTTTGATTTGACCCCACATCAACTTGTGTAAAGATTTTTGCAAAACAAAACTGTGGGAAAATAAAAGAGTCAATTTGTAGGAATCTGGGATTGTGCAACAGTTTTGCTTTAAGTTGGCAGGGATTCAGTAGAATGGTTGAAACCCCCTAGAGTAATTCAAAAATGGAAATGAGTAAGAATGACTGATCCTTAATAATGAAATTAAATGAAAAACAGATGAAAGGAGATAGAAACATGATAGAGAAGAGCTTGAAAGATCCATGGGTGCAGGGAATTTGACAAACATGAAGACTACAGAGGGTTCTATGAAGTCATTTTTGTTTTCACTTCAATCCTTCTGTTATGGGTAAGCTAACCTTTTCTCCATCCTTTGATGGAAAGATGGGGGTCTATGTTATTCAGCTGCAGTGTTTGGTAGGATTCCAGTGGGTATGTAGGTGACTGTGAAGCTCTGGAATGCTTTGCTGTAAATAGGACAGGATACCACAGGCACACAAAGTTTTGGATGATTTGCTGGCTCAAAATTTCCTGGTCTTACACTTTCCCTATGACCTTATTGTGCACTTGCTATCCAAAGTGAATGCATCAGTTTTAAAAAAAATTGGTTACAACAGTTGTAGTGATCCTGGATAGGCTTCTCCTGGGGCCACAATTGATATTAAAACTGCTGTTTGAAGACTTTTGAGTATCCTTTTACTGCCATGAGGGGGCATCCAAGACTCAAGCTCTCCTGAGAAGGTTTGCTTCGGTCAGCGAGCATCAGATGTTCTGGCTATGTGGTTGGGATGTTTCGGCTTAGATGAGAGCCCCAGAATCTGCCATTTTATTCTACCATTTGATCCTCAGAAGTCTCCAAAGGAAGCTAAAGAACTATTCATGAATGATTAAATGGGTGTTAAAGCCTGTTTTTCTGTAATCTTCGCGTTTCTGCTATGTTTGTTAATAAATTGCCAATTTTGATTGCTCTGAGCAGTTGTTACCTTTGTTGTCTCTGTTTAAACCTCCAAAATTCTCTACCTTAGATCTCCAGCACATTCCCTCACTTACTTTCTTTAGGATGAAAGCCTACCTCTTTAGCCAATGTTTAGTTGTTTTCATTGTCTTCATGCCAACTTACATTGTGGTTGTGGGGTTCAGTGGATACCTACAAAGCAGGAAAAGGTTAAAGGGGACTTAATAAGATCAGAGTTAAAGACTTTAATGGCTACTCACAAAGCAACAATAGTAGCTTCATCCCTTAGAGGGGGACTGATTATATCAACATTTCATAGAGGTAGATGTGAAAGAATTATGATAAGGTTAATACTCTGTGAAAAAGACATCTGTTGATCATATTAAGGAACTGATGACTGTAAAAATGCTGTGGACACAAGCAGCTGGTACGATATTGTATAAAATGGTCACATCTATGCCCTGCAATAGCCTAGGCTCAGAGGATGTAACAGCACGTTCTCCGAGGCCATTCTATGGTCTCTTTGTCTCTCACTCCGGTTCGCATTACAAGAAGAACTCCAACATAGTCCATTGACACTTTTTCATTTATTATGCATGAATATTCTAAGTAAGCGTTGCAAAACCGCCCTGCCCTTTTGAAGACTCTTCCATAATTATCGATAATGCTTGCATGATATGTGGACCATCGTTTTAACTTCTCTCACCTGGAAACCAGGCATGGGGTGGTGAAAATGGCCTAGGAAACTTCAATACAGATAATTGGAACTGCAGATGCTGGAGAATCGGAGATAACAAAGCATGGAGCTGGATGAACACAGCAGGCCAAGCAGCATCTTAGGAGCACAAAAGCGGATGTATCGGGCCTTGAAGGGTCTAGGCCTGAAACGTCAGCTTTTGTGCTCATAAGATGCTGCTTGGCCTGCTGTGTTCATCCAGCTCCACACTTTGTTATCTAGGAAACTTTATTACCACTTTTTCTGACTCAAAAAAAACGACAAGTTCAAATTGCCTGGTCCAAGTTAGTGAGATCCTCTCTAAATGCATTGTAACTGGGGCATGATCTGTCATTTACTCTGAGTCATGAACAAGGGCAGCAGTGGTGACAGTAAATTATAGTCTTGTTAAAAATGAACGAGTGTATGTTCCAGAAGTCACAGAGGGCAGCTGATCTCATTGGAACATACATTTAAGGGTTGATTTTTGCTGGTAAGGGAGTTGATTAGTAAGGGGACAGGGCAGAAAGGAGTTTGTATTGAACAATAAAATGTAAGTAACTAGTTGTGGAATACAGATCGACTCCTGCTTCCCTCTTTGATAAATGAGTGAAAAGTGAAAGGGTTGTAGATGTGTTGAACCATCTTTCATAAATGACAGTGGATATAGGATCAATTATTAATTTTAAATCTGTGATAGATACATTTTTTTGTGAAGTAAAGGTATTAAGGGCTGTGGGCCGAAAGTAGGTATATGGAGTTAGGACGCAGATCAGCCATGATCTCATGGGACGGTGGAACACACTCAAGGGCTGAATGGCCTATTCTGGTTCTTATTTACCAATGTTGCTCAAATCAGTGACTAGCATGAAAACACTCATGCCCTGCTAACCCAAAGCCGCCTGAAGCTGGTTTGAGGACCAGGAAAGATGAAGTAAATTAAACTTTTAATTTATTTTTGAGTAGCTGCGTAGGTCAGAGTTTGTAGTAACTATCCTCATTACCCCTTAAGGAAATCTTGGGCCTCCTTTGCCTGCCCTTCATTTATCTCACCCTGATCACAGTCATGCCCAAAGTGATATGTCCAGTCAATATTCTGCTCCTGCCACTGCCAACTTCTTTTACCTTACCGCTATTTCCATGGATTATGGCAGTGGCTTCCTATCATTCAAGTTCAATTTCTGCTAGCTGGCCAGGTAATGAACCTTGCTGGGTGTGATCAAGAATCTGAGTGTGAATAGTTAAATGGGGATCAAGAGTCAAAATTCATTTTGGTTTTGGCATATCTTGACACATCACTTGCTGAAGCCTGTAGCAAGCATTTCACTCCTCCTTAAGGTCAAGGCTGTAGTCTGAGAATTGAGCATATTGGAGAAAACATTTCAAATTATATTAGAGCATAGAACATTACAGCACAGTACAGGCCCTTCGGCCCTCGATGTCGTGCCGACCTTTATATTACTGTACTGTAAACTGTAACAAAAAGTTTTTGAATTTTTCATTCTCTTTGTCTTCTGCCGCTTCTTTTACAGTTCCAGTTACATGGATAGTGATGATGTGGACAAAATGTCAGTCACTCGCTGACATTATTCACATGAAATATTAGATCGTAAGCTATCCTGGAAATTGGAGTGCCGTAATTAAGCTTGACCTTGCCATCATCTGATGCCCACTTTCTCCATTGAATGGAGTCAGAAGTGGGAACTGGAATTGACATTTTCTCCCTTTGGTGCCACAGAGATCATTGGTAAATTCCTAGGCTGCATCTTCCGAGTGCTCAGGGATGCTCATGGGTTATATTCCTGGAACTCTGGAAGCTGACATTTCCAAGATAGGTTTCAAAGTGAGCCAAGAGAGAGGGCGTCAGGAACCTCTCTGCCATTAATGACCTGTTACGTTCCTTGTGGAGCTATCTGTCGGAACATGGAGGCCAAGAATGCAACTTTCATTCTGTAATTCAGCCATTTGGAACAGTCTGGTTCATAATATTGGACTCACAATTATTGGGGTAGATACAGGCAGAAGTTAAAGCTTTATGCCAGATCATGCACATTGCCTTTCATTTTGTTGTTTCCCATCTTCTGTCGGCACTGAAGCTGCTCTTGTTCTGAGGTGCTGCCTCCTCTCTTCTTGAAGAGAGCAGTAGCAGCAGAAGGCCCCATTATGGCTGCCATCTGCCTTTATCACTTGTGTTCCACAAGCAGTTCCCACCTCCTGGTAAGGTTCTGGTCCAGTTAGGGATGTTTCAGGATTGTGTTGTCTGAATGATTAGGTGTGGAAATTATTCAGTTGTCAGATTCCGGAAATTGCATTGAAGAATCGAGCTCTGGGGTTCAAACTTCCAAAAATTTTCAATGTGGTTCATTTGTAAACAGCTGTACATTTTACTGCCACTTTTCACCATCAGAAGTGCTTGCAAACAAAATTACAAATATTATATAATTCAGTTATAAACTGAAAACAGATTGAATCCATCTGACCATGAATTTTACATATTGTCAGCAATAAGGAATTTGGCAGAAATGCCACAGGAATGAATGAACTGAGATCACATACAGTATGCTAAGTACAGACAAGAGGTTTTAGGCTAAGAGAAATAGCTAATTTTCAAAAATTAGCATGAAAGAAAAACTAAACAGGGTAAATTACATATGAATGGCAGAAGGAACATTGACTTTACTTATCTTTGACAATAAAGGAAGAAGAAGTCCTCAATAGATAATTTAGTAAGCGCCGTAGTCTTGAGTGTGAAAAGCTCCTAGTTCACTTTGTGGGATTTCCTGTGTAAGCTCACCACACCAAGGGCATCGTTGAGATCCCCTGAACTTTGAATGAGGATGCAATTAATAAGGATTGCCAATTCCAATTTACTGCATTTTTTAAAAAAACCCAAAGAACTGGAGAAACACAGCAAATCTGGCAGCAGCTGTAATAAGAAAGCTGAGTTAATGTTTTTGGTCCAGTGACCCTTCTTCAGAACTGTTCTGAAAGAGCTGTCAAATGAGCCTGCGACCTCCCAGTTGCAAACCATTTCCACTCCCCCTCCCATTCTCTTGATGACATGTCCATCATGGGCCTCCTGCACTGCCACAATGATGCCACCCGAAGGTTGCAGGAACAGCAACTCATATTCCGCCTGGGAACCCTGCAGCCATATGGTATCAATGTGGACTTCACCAGTTTCAAAATCTCCCCTTCCCCCACTGCATCCCTAAACCAGCCCAGTTCATCCCCTCCCCCCACTGCACCACACAACCAGCCCAGCTCTTCCCCCCCACCCACTGCATCCCAAAACCAGTCCAACCTGTCTCTGCCTCCCTAACCGGTTCTTCCTCTCACCCATCCCTTCCTCCCACCCCAAGCCGCACCCCCAGCTACCTACTAACCTCATCCCACCTCCTTGACCTGTCCGTCTTCCCTGGACTGACCTATCCCCTCCCTACCTCCCCACCTACACCCTCTCCACCTATCTTCTTTACTCTCCATCTTCGGTCCGCCTCCCCCTCTCTCCCTATTTATTCCAGTTCCCTCCCCCCATCCCCCTCTCTGATGAAGGGTCCACACCCGAAACGTCAGCTTTTGTGCTCCTGAGATGCTGCTTGGCCTGCTGTGTTCATCCAGCCTCACATTTTATTATCGTCAAATGAGCCTGTGTGAGTTGTTGCAGAGCATCTTATAGATGGTACACCCAGCGGTCACTGTACTTTAGTATGGACAGGAGTAAATTTTAAAGGCTCTGGATGAGCAATGCTGCTTTGTTCTGGAGTGTGTCAAGTGTCATGACTCATTGGTGCAGTGGAAATCAAGACACACCAGTCCTGCAGATAAAAGGTGTACAGCTGGATGAACACAGCAGGCCAATCAGCTTCAGAAGAGCAGGAAAGCTGAAATTTCAGGTCGAGACCCTTCTTTGTAAAGCATTCCTGCTCCTCTGAGGCTGCTTGGCCTGCTGTGTTTATCCAGCGCTACACCTTGTTATCTCAGATTCTCCAGCATCCACAATTCCTACTATCTCTACACCAGCCCTGCAGCTGTCACAAATGTGAAGAGATTCATTTGAACCATCCAACATCCTAATTTACCTGACTGATGAGCCCAGGTTAAATAAAAATGCCCATCAGGTTTCTGTACTTAACAAGAAAAATGCCATTTATTGCAAACAGATTTTAATTAACTGATGACAGAAAAGAAGCCAATTACTAACTTCTAACACAATAGATCAAACTATTTCCCTTTAAAGAGGATTACATACACAAACAACTGGACGCACAAAGAGGTGAGACATTGCACAAATATCATGTGTTGGAAAGCAAAAATAAAGATTTGAAGCAGTTTCGACACCAGCCCAGATTGTAAACATTGGCAATCTATTTTCCTTCAGTCCCCAGCTGACTTCTTTTGACTTTTTGATGAGGACATGAGGCTGAGGACATATTGATACTCAACTTTTCATTCACCCATTGAGGATTTGACCTTTCAATGTCTCTGAAGGTGCGTTTTGCCCCTTATATAAGTTTAATTTTGGCTCTGTGTTTTGAGCCTCGAATGATGAAGACATGCCAAATCCCTCCTTTGACTTACCTACATCTTCAAACAAAGTTTCAGTTGTTCCAGTGCCTGTCTGCAATATGACTTTGACCTCTGGTGATGGACTTGCTCTGGTCACTACGCACAATGGGAAAATACCTGGAACCTGTATTGGTTCTGTGGCTTTAACCTCATTCAGGCTTTTTGTGATTATGGGTGAAGTCATAGCCTCAGCTCCAGTGAAATGATTGCCCAGGTGTATGTCAACTCTGTTTATGGATGGTTTCTTCATTACTGCCACTGGTTCAGATGACAAGTCTGCACTCCATTGTTCTTTGTACAATGGAACTGGGATATACGCTCCATAAGACCAGAAGATATGAAACATAGGAACAGGAGAAGCCCATTCAGACTTGATGACTCTCAAGCCTACACCACCAATCAGTAGAATTGTGGCTGATCTGACAGTCCTCACATCTACTTTTCTGCATTTTCGCTGTAACCTTGATTCCTCTACTGAGCAAGAATCAATCTGTCTCAGCCTTAAATATGCACAAGAACGCTGTCTCCGCAAATTTCCATGGCAAGGAGTTCCAAAGACTTTGAGCTCCACTTATCCTATTTCATAACTTTGGCTTTCATTGAACTGGTTGGAGCAAAATCCCAATTCCTCCCCATTAAAGAAACCTCTGGCCCTTCACAGTCATAGGTTTAGCTGCATCATTTAATGAATTATGGGTTATTTTGCTTTTTGACAAAAATCCTTTCTAGTTCTCATCTACATGATTCACCTAAAGTTTTTGAGAAGATTTGTAGCTTGGGCTGTGGATGAGGTTGTAGACTTGCTCACCGAGCTGGTGTGTTTGATAGCAGGCATTTTGTTACCCTTCTGGGTAACATCGTCAGTGCACCTCTGGTGAAGCGTTGGTGTTCTATCCCATTTATTTATATGCGTCAGTTTGCTGGAGTGGCTAGCATTATTTATGGTTCTGTTTTTCAGTGGTTTGTGTATTGGATTCACTATATCAAGCTGGTGGGATAGTAGGGAAGGACAAAGGGGACCCTATCGCTTTTGTGGGAGGGAAGAGAAGGGGTGAGGGTGGAAGTGGGGGAGATGGGTCGGATCTGGTTGTGGGCTCTGTTGACAACGGAGCTGAGGAATCCTCGGTTGAGGAAGAAGGTGGACATTTAGGGTCATTTTGTCAAAGTTGGCCACATCTGAACATATGTGACGGAGAACGGAGAAGGTAGAACTGAGAGAATGGGATGGAGTCTTTACAGGAAGTGGGCTGTTAGGATGTATGGTCCAGGTAGCTGTGGGAGTCAGTGGATTTATAGCAGATATTAGTCCCCTTGTATTACCTCCCACCCCATCAGCATCCGCATTCAGAAGATCATCAGGTGCCATTTCTGCCACCTTTGACGAGATGCCACCACTTGACACATATTCCCCTTCCCTCCCTTGTCCGCTTTCCACAGGGACTGTTCCCTCTGGGGCACCCTGGTCCACACTTTCTTCACCCTCAACACCAACACCCCCACCGCCCCCACAGCCCTATGGCATCTTCCTCTGTAACCGGTGAAGGTGCAACACCTGCCCGTTTACCTCCTCCCTCCAAGGAGCATCCAAGGGCCCAAACATACTTTCTAGGTAAAACAGCATTTCACCTGCACTTCCTAGAATCTAGTCTACTGCATTTGCTGCTCACAGTGTGGTCTCCTCTACAGTGGGGAAACCAAGTGTAGACTGGGTGACCACATCACAGAATATCTATGTTCTGCTCACAAAAAAGACCCTGAAGCACCTGTTGCCTGCCACTACACTATGCCACCCTGTTCCCTGGCCAATACGTCTGCCTCTGGCTTGCTGCAGTGTTCCAGTGAAGCCCAATGCAAGCTGGAAGAAGAACATCTCATTTTCCACTTGGGACCCTGCAGCCCTCCAGAATCAACATTGAGTTCAATAATTTTAGGGCCTAAACTCTCCCATGTCCCAGCCCCCCATCCCACACACCAGGCCTCTTTACCACACAGCCTGCCACTTTACACCTCCTGTTGTTAGTCACTAATAGTCCCCATTAATAACTATTCACTCCTCCCGCAGCCAGATTGGTATCAACTCCTTTGTCTATCCACCTGTCTTTCACTCTCGTAAGGCTCTGTCCTATTGTTTACTCCCTACCCCAACCACCTCCCTATTTTCTGTATAAAAACTGACATTTTCTCAGCCACCATCAGTGCTGTGGAAGGGTCACCGGAGCCAAAACATTAACTCTGTTTTTCCCTTCACGGACACTGCCAGACCGGCTGACCTTTTCCAACAACTTTATATTTGTGCTCTGTCTGTGTTTTGAGTTATTTACAGAGATAAACATTCATACTTATAATAACTGACTGTGTATATTAACCAGTTATTGAATAAATTTGAAATTTAACAGACTAGTAAATGATTTTATTGCTGAAACCTGGCTGATTAACTTTTTAATTATGAAAGCGATTTAATTGGCCAAATTGCTTCCTGGGAAACATATTTTCATTTTGTGCTGTAGTCTGTGGATAAGTGGAACTAGGGTAACAGTATAGTCCTCGAGACTTGCTTTTAACAATGGCTGTTCCAGTTTGGTTTCTGGTCAATGACAAACCTCTGACTAATTTATTTCATCAACTCACAAGATAATTATGCATCTAACTTTATTTGTCGACAGAGATTGCAAAAATCTTCTGCCTTCATTTCCATTTCAGCTTTTGTTTTAAATTCTAGAGTATCATGTCTTCTACTTTTTCATAACGGTTCATTCCACTAATCATCTCAAACGTTTCTTTTACCTATGAATCATAGTCAGTTGTATCTGGCACTCTTGGAGCTTTATTCCAGTGAAGGGGTTGATGCTTTCAGAAGAAAAGATGAGGGAAAATTATTGGAACCCAACTCTCCACATACAGAATTCATGCAAATTTGGATTTATGACTTGCTAAATATGGCTGAACCTTTCCTGGTGCAAAAATGGATTGAGATTGAGAGAATGACCAATCTATGATCAATCAAAAATGGTGGCTACAATCAAAACACCATTGGTGGAAGCTGTTTCCTTTTCCTACTAGCATTCAGCATACCAGATAAAAACCATTTCTCAAACAATTTTGGCACTGTCTATGATGTTATTTGTTTACATTACAGTAGCTTTGCTGTCAACAAGATTGTTAATACAAGATTTTCAAGGACCTTTCTATAAGAATGACATTATATAAGTTTTTAGTTAAGCATAGCATTTGTAACCTGTGAATAAATGCTATAAATTATGAGTTTCTGGTGTATAGGACTAGCCGTTTAATTGGCTAGTATAACTATGGTTAGCAACATTGGTAGCATTCACATCATAACCAGTGGGACTGGCAAAAGCATTTACGAGCACAAACCATTTCACAGTGAGTATTAAGATGCAAAAGCAACTTGCTTTGTTTATGAACAGAGTATAACAAGATAACAGGATCTATTTAGATAATGGTGAACCACATTTATGGCTTGTGCATGTAGTGCTTAGGACAAGTTCAAACAACTCCGCAGTTTTATATCTAGACGGAAAGTTAGAGTGTAGCAGTTGCTTGTGTCATAGTTTTACAACCTTCTTGTTGTGCTTCTTCAGTGTTCCACATTACATTTCTGCAATCAAGGATTCAGATCAATTTTAATCGATTGAGTTTGTGAAGGAGTAGTAGCTCATTGTTTAATCTATAACTAATATTTTCATACCTCCAATAATTTTCCTTCATCTTTTCTTCTGAAAACATCAACCCCTTCACTGGAATAAAGCTACAAGAGTGCCAGATACAACTGACTATGATTCATGCATGAGCCTTGCCAATGAATGATAATCAGTGAGCCGTTTATGGAGAGCTTCACAGCCATGCCGAGTTGCATAAGGACATGTTGTTAGATATGAAGACTGTGAACAATGGGCAATTACCCCTCCCCTACTCAGCTGCCCAGACCAAAAGCAGTTAACCCTGCAAAAGTGGAGATCAAATATAAATCTTTCCTAGTTGCTAGTGCTTAAGAAACGGAGGAACTAAAAACCCATGGAACATCCTTCCCAATGTAAACACTTTTATTCTTTCATGGGACAGCATTTATTGCCCATCTCTGATTGACCTTGAGAAGGTGATGGTGAACTGCCTTGATCCACTGCATTCCATATGCTAAAGGGAGACCCACAATGTCGTTAGGTGGAGCATTCCAGGATTTTAATTTAATAACACAGAAAAAACAATAATATATTTCCAAGATGGTGAGTGGCTTGGAAGGGAACTTGCAGGTGGTGATATTTCCATGTATCTACTGCCCTATCCTTCCAGAAGGAAGTAGTCATGAGTTTGAAAGGTGTTGTCTAAGGATCTTTTGTGAATTTCTGTAGTGCATCTTGTTATTGGTTGACACAGTCACCAGACAGCATCATTGGTGGAGCAAGTAAATGATTGTGGACTCAGTGCCAATCAAATGAGCTGCTTTTTCCTGGATGGTATCAGGCTTCTTGAGTGTTGTAAGAGCAGCCCTCACCCAAGCAAGTGGAAAGTATTTCATCACTCACTTGACACGTGCCTTGCAGATGGCGCACAGCATTTAGGGAAACAGGATTCCTATTCCCTGACCTGCCGTTGGAGCTACCATATTTATTGTGCTTGACACCCTCAGTGCTTCCTCCAAGCAGTGTCCAACATGGAGGAGCCATTGATTTGTCAGTCAAAGTACATGGTAACCAGCAGGAGGTCCCCTTGTTCATTTTTGACCTAGTCCCATGTGACTTCATGGTGTCTGGAGTCAATGTTGAGGACTCCCATGACTTCTCTCTGGTCTTCAGCAGTTGGGCAGGGTTGGTCCTCAGTAGTGTTTGGTTTGTGAAACCAAGAGTTAAATGAGCAAAAATAATATTTGTCTTAGTTTTGTGTCTTCTTAATATGTATAATTTATGTAATTAATTGGTGTTGTTTTATACATATTTTACTACATTTTCATAAATACAAAAAACAATATATTTCCATCTATCAATTTCTATTGATTGCTTGATTTGTCTGTGAGACGGCTCTCCTAATTTGGCACTAGACCCCAGATGTAAGTAAAGAGGACTCTGCAAGGTTGACAGGGCTGTGTTTGCAAATGTGGTTTCTAGTATCTCGGTCGATGCCAGGTGATCTGTCCATTTCTTTTTGAATGCTAAAATGTATGCTGTGGAGGCCTCCCACATTGACCTCTACAGTACACAAACATGTTTGGCAGACATCTGCACCTTCAATGCTATATTTTGTTTGCCTGCCTGTGCCATGTATCCAAGAAGTCGAACTGCTGTTCATTTCATTAATCTGAGTTGGGGGATGAAGATTTGGGAGCCTATTGACCTATTCCAGTGCTGATTTTAGATGAAAGTTTATAAAGGTAGTCAAAATCTTTGTCCTACTCAATTCCCTTTGAATATATTTCTGGAACCTGGGAATGTGGAAAAATGGTCTCACCATGACTGCTTGTTGTTGTTATTTCAGCCAGGTGGGCTGGAGAGACGGGGTTAAAGTGCTTGAGTAAGTGGTTAGCTGTTTAAGACTGCAATGAGGCAAACATTTTGACTTAAGCATTTATGGGCTTCTCTACTCCATTTAACTGTAGATGCTCCACCGATGAGTACATTGAGGACAAACAAATAAAGTCTTTTGGCATTAATGAATTTGAAGAATGTGTGGATAAATTGGAAAATGATCTGATTGCATAGAGGGGCCATGCAGTCTACACCTTGTCCTATAATATACTTGTTGCAGTGAATGTTTTATTTAAAAAATCCCCAGTTATTAAAATTAAAGTCTCGTCTTGTCAGTTACTTCTTTTGAAGAGATGGGGCTCTACTTCTTTTGCAGTTGCTTTTATGTAATTACAGAATCCATGGTCATTGTACTATTTTGACATTAAATCATTTTGTGGAGATTATGAAGAATTTCCAATCTCCCAAAATCCTACCAGTGTGTGACAAGTTGTCACTTGGATACCATTGTTGCATCTGTCATTAAAAGAGAAAGTTGACAAAGATGGCAACCCTAACTCAGAAAGGCAGCTCCTCTTTCATAAGAACAATAGATTTACTATACAAGAGCAAAACACTGCAGATGTTGGAAATCTGAAATAAAAGCAGAGGATGGTGGAAATATTCAGCAGTTCAGAAAATGCATTCCTACAGCTTACCTTTACTGCTTGACTGGAATTTCAAACTGATTACCAGCCACTTCTTTAAATTCACTCACTTTCATCTGTCTTTCCCTGCTGTCAGTTTTCACTGCAGTCTGAGAGCAACTAATGCAATTCTACCTGGGACATATGGTGAGAAATGGGAGAAACACCAACAACACCATCAGCTACAGGAACACCAACAGCTCTGTCTGACATTGCAGTCTCTGCCAGGATGCTGTAACAGGAGTATAAGCTAATTGTCTTGATAAAGGCCTCATTATTAACATTGAAATATTGAAGCCGCACATGCTGCTTGGCAAGACAGAGGGGATTGACATAGAGACACAACTCAAAGGAGAAGAGGCCCCAACACAGACAGAGGACCAGCTCTGGTTGCATGTGTGAAAACCAGAGCCTCAGGAAGACCAGAAATTCATGACAGATCATTGCTGAATATCTTTAGCCCACTGCAATGAGATCTCTTTCCCAGTGGCAAAGGTGGACAGTCATTGCCAAAGGCTGATAAGCTACTTATCATTACAGGGCTTTGTCTGTCTGTCTCTTCCTGGAGTTCTGCACTCTCGTCTTTTACAAGGAGAGAAAGCAGTGAGCTGTGTGTGTGAGAAAGGGATTGTGTGAAGCAGACAGAAGGGCAGCCATAGTAAAGTGTCACTGCGAAGGATGGGTATAGGAGCATACTGGACGCATGTGAGTATCAGTGTTATAAATTCAGATGGGGATAATTGGAGAGACAAGAATGAATGGAAATGCATGTTATGTTGATTTGAGGAGTGCTGCAAAGAAGAAAGTCAGTGTGGGCTTGGGGCCCGAAACTGCTATGCAACACCTTTACTGCTCTCCCAAGCTTCCAGAATATCTTTACCCAATATGACATCTGGGTCAAAGGGGTGACATTCTTGCTGTTGACTTCCTTGGTCACTGCCAATCCCTCGCGTCTGCTTGGTTTGAGAGAGTGGTCATTGCCTTCAATCCTTGGAAAACATCAACTCATTGTTGTCTCTCAGATCCTGCAGCAGGATGAAGGCTCTAAGCTCTTGGTAGGAGTTTGGGGGAGTTTTGTTGTGGGGGTAACATTTCTAGATCATACTTCTTTTCCTGTCGTGCTGAAACTTTCGGGAATAAATCAACATTTCACCCTCTCTGGCTCTGCTGGGCTCATTTAAATGAAAATTCTTTGATGGCATGTCATCCTACCCTGTTTGGTGACAAACCCAGAAGCAGGATGTTAATGCCATGGCTGACTTAAAGACCACAGCAACTGTCCCTCCAGATTCCAACAGATTCCCAACTGGCTCCAGGTCCTGCCATTCTGGCTTGGACTACGATTTTAAATTCTGACCAATGTGGCAAGTCCATAATTCATCACTCAGATCTGCAACATGAGATTTATGATCAGATTTTTGTAAGATGTGTTAGCAACTTCTACACAAACAGCATTACAATTTTATATTTGAACAAGCACCAACAAGTTTTCAAGTGATTCTTCTACTAATAGTGACGTGTTTAGACCAGCCGTGCTTTCTCAGTATTCTGCAAATCTTGAGCACCTGCCTTAGAGCATGCAGACTGGTCTTTCCCTATTCCAGGCTAAGAACCAGGGCAGGAGGGTTAGATGTCAATTAACCAGATGCTTCCACTGCAGAAAAAGCCCATGAGCCAATCAGCTTGTTAAGAGCTGGAGGACTAGCTTAGACACTCACCAATTAGAGTCCACCAGCTTCTGGCTCCCAAAAATCATTTGAGGCCTACTCTTTAGTGAATCCATCTACGTGAAGTTAGGGCCTTTCCTTTTGCTTCTCATCAGTCCGGGCAAGGTGGTATTGCTGTGTGAGCGAGGGGAAAATGTGTGTCAAAGGCAAGTGCAAAATATTGACTCACAGTGGTGAAATCTCTTCTCCACCGTGCCTACAATTGATTCCAAATTCAGATAAACGGAGGCACCCCGAAACTGGCAGCAGATTGCCCTGACTTTCCAGTTGGAAAACCAGTTATGGGCAGGCAACTGGGTTGGTGGCGAGTTGAGATCCTTAAAAAACCAGTAAAGGCTTTAATTGTTGGTGAGTGGAGAATGTCCATAAAATGATTCATAACCTGACTAAGCAGGTTCATTAGGAACATAATATCCACAAAGGAGCTTCTCACTTAGCACATATCTGATGAGTTGGCAAGAAGAGTACAGTTATCTCTCAAGCGCCAACTTGCACAATTATTTTGCCTTCTTGCCACATCCAAACGGGGGAAAATTGCATCCAAGAGAGATGACAATTCTCTTAAAACAATCCACTATTCACCTGCCCCTCTACTTGCATTGAATCCAGTTTGCATATATGAATGTAGCTCATTGAATTGTCTTGGATCTTGTGTCACAGACTTGCCAAACCACTAAAGTACTGAGCAATATTAAAATGCCTTGTAACATGTTACAAAAGGATTGGGGAAGGGAGAGGAATCCAAACTATTTCGAATTAACTTGTTTACATTGATGTGATCTGGATAGTGATTTGTGGCCATTGCACAACTTTAAGTGGAGCAAACACACTATCCTTTTTAATGTGGAACAGCTGGAATTTTAGTACTGGGCTGACTGTGAGGGAATAAGGTCCTATTTGAAAGATAGAACAAGAAACTTGTACGAACTGAAGTTTTGGGCAGAATTTAATTCCAAAATTAAATTCCTGATACTTGTTCCTGGCAATTAATTGGTCAACAAGTTCTTCTTACCACTGAAACTTATGATGTCTCTGGGCGCTGAGTACTGCTGGATGATTAGAGAGAAAAAGATGAATTCCTGAGTTCAGAGGTGACCTTTAATAAAGTGTTGTTACATGGTACATGACTTCATCTCCCTCATTTGGAAGGTAAAGAATAATCCGCTTCCAGGCTCCTCGAAACCTGTCCATCTACAAACACAAATAACGAGCGTGATAGAATACTGCCACTTGCCTGGATGAGTGCAGCTCCAACAACACTCAAGAAACTTGACACTTTCCATGACAAGACAACCACTTGTTTGGTAATATATCCACAAATGTACACTCCCTCCACTACTGACGCTTAGTAGCAGCAGTGTATACTATCTCCAAGATGGACTGCAGAAATTTGCTAAAGCTCCTCAAACAACACATTCAAAGCCCAAAAGTACTACCATCTAGGAGGACAAAGGCAGCAGATGTATGAGAATACTACCACGTGTATGTTCCCCTTCAAGCCACTCACTATCCAGTCTTGGAAGTATATTGCTGTTCCTTCGGTATTGTTGTGTCAAAATCCTGGTTTTCCCTTCCTTAACAACATTGCAGCATTCCCAACCCACTGGAGGTGGACTGTAGTTGTTCAAGAAGGCATTTTGCCACCACATTTTTGAGGGCAGCTAAGAATGAGCAATAAATGCTGGCCAGCCAGAAACCCACATCCCCTAAGCTAATTAAAAAAAAAATTGGTCCATGATTTGTGTACAACTTCATTGCAAAACTTCTCCTCAATCATCATCTCCCAAAGGGTAAAGAGATTTTCCTCGAGCCTCACTATGGAATCTGTGTCAAGAGACATTGTGGACATGATCTTCACAGCAAAAGAAGTTCAAGAAGACAGCATGGAGCCACAATACGTTTACATTTCTTTGATAACACAAAGCCTTTTGACATTGTCACCTGCATGAGATGATGACATGCATTTAACAATGCAGACTCAACAGCCCACTGTGGCAATGAATTTTGCAGATTTACTGCCCTGTAAGCGAAAAATGATCCTCCTTACCTGACTTAAATTGCGACTCCTTTTTCTGAGATTAGATTTTCCCACAAGGGTATCAACCTTTCAGCATCTACCCTTTCAAGTCCCCAAAGATGTTATATCTTTCATTAAGGTTGCCTCCCACTTTGATAAATTCCACTTAGTATAAGCCAACCAACTCAACATCTCCTCATAAGATAGTCCCTCTCTATCTGGTATCAGCCAAATGAACCTTTTCTGGATTGCTGTCTATATCTTTCTAGTCCCTTTGAAATAGGGGCCAGCATTCAATTTGCCTTCCTTATTACCTGGTGACCTTAGCTGCTAGCTTCTGTGATTCCTGGATGAGGGCTCTCAGTCCATCTGTGCTGCAGTTTTCTGCAGAATTTCTCCATTTAAATAATTGGCAACTCCTGTATCTTTGGGCTAAAATTCATAATCTTACATTTTCTGACATTATATTTTATCTGCTAGTTTTTTTGCCCACCTGCTTAAACTGCTTAAATACCTCTGCAGATGCTTTATGTCATCTTCATCAGTTGCCTTCCACGTATTTTTGTGTTATCTCAAACTTGGCTTTGGTACATTAACTTTCCCCATGCAAGTCGTTAACATATATTGTAAATAGTTGTGGCCCCAGCACTGATTCCTGTGGCACTCCACTAGTTATAGGTTGCCATCCTGAAATGGCCCCCTTATCTCAAATCTCTATCTTCTATTAGCTATCCAATCCTCTATCTATGGTAATATAATGCCTCCAGTGCATGGTTTCTTCTCTTAATGACAGAATTATTACTGTGCAGAAGGAGGCCATTCATCCTATCATGCCTGCAACATCTAAGTAGCCTAATGTGTGTTACTGTATCAAGCACCTTTTGAAAATTCATCTACTTGTTGCTCTCTATGTAACCTCCTCGCAGAATTCTAGTAAATTTGTCAGGCATGATTTCCCCTCCACGAAGGCTGTTTTTTCCGCTTAATCATGTTAATTATTTCGAAATGCTTTGCTATTACGTCTTTTATAGTAGACTGCAACAATTTCCTTGGAATAGATGTTAAGCTAAGAGGCCTGTAGTTACCTGTTTTTGTTTGTTCTTTTTATATAAAAGTGTTACTTTAGTAGTTTTACAAGCCTCTGGAACTTTTCCAGAACCTAAGGATTCTTGGAAGATTACTACCAGAGCATCCAGAGAGAAAGAAATCTGAAGGCAGAAACAAAAGATGCTGGAATTACTCAGCAGATCAGACTAGGTGTGGAACAGCAATCAACCAGCTACTATTGCAAACCTTAAGAAGCTTTGTCTGTTTGGATGGGAAGGTGTCTCAGGTGAACAATAGTGAAGAAAGATTGGAGCAAGAAAAAGGGGGAGGGCTTTTTGCAATGCAGTGTTGGTGTCCCTACCTCTGAGCCAGGAGTCTCAAGTTCAAGTCTCACCTTCCACAGAGATATGTAATAACATCTCTAACCAGGTCGATTTGAAAATATTGACAAGAGAACAGCTGGGGAAAGAATGCAAGTGGCTGATCATGCAGCCTGATGGGCAGGCTTGGCTTCCAATCAGCTGGGGAATACTACCATAGAGGTTGCTGGACCTCGTGGCTCAGGCCCTGAGTGGTGAAGTGTTCTATCCATTGAGGTGATGGCAGAGATCAGAAGCCTGAGGGATTGGAGGTTGGGTAGGTGGGAAGCTGTAGGGAAGGAGAGGGAGGAATCTGAAACATTGGAGAAATGATGTCCAAAGCCTTTTACAGATGTAGGGCTGGGGTAGAGGAGTGTTATGTGGGCTGGGGGCTATATCTGACTGCGGGGATGGAGAGATAGGTAGGTGGAAGACTTACCTCCTGGGTCCAGCAGTCCCCATCTGCTAGAAGTTGCCAGGCCTTTTGAATCTCAGCCAGCACTAAATCTCAAATTGTGGATTGATATGAGATGGTTAACCTCATTAAAATATACAACCTATCCCCCAGGAGTCGACCCTGCTTCTAGTAAAACTATTAAAAGGTATGGGGTTGAGGCTGTTTGAAGTCCTGGCTCAGATTTTTAATGCTCCAAATGCAAATTTTTTTGGGATTAGTATGTTGCCAGCTGAATGGGGATTGAAAGAAAGGAAAAATTAAAAATCAACATGATGGACCAAATGCAAGCAATAATTTGGTTCCACGTGTAGATCACCTCATCATCATTGTTTGATAGGAGCTCCAATTTATGCACAAATCTATTTCCTGTCTCATCTTTGGAAACTGCTCATTCTGTATTGCTAACATCTAGTACCAGTCAGAAAGTTAGACTTGGAGATGCTAAAACTAATATTAACCTAAGGGACTACAAAATATCTCATTCAGTACAATGATTCAGAGGAATGTAGACCAGTTGAATGGCTGGCAGGCATATACTGAAAATTAATCGAGTTCTTTGAGGATGTGACTAGAAAAGTTGATGAGGGTCGAGCTGTGGATGTGGTGTATATGGACTTCAGCAAGGCATTTGATAAGGTTCCCCATGGTGTGCTCATTCAGAAGGTCAGGAGGAATGGGATACAGGGGATCTTAGCTGTCTGGATACAGAATTGGCTGGCCAACAGAAGACAGCGAGTGGTAGTAGAAGGAAAATATTCTGCCCGGAAGTCAGTGGTGAGTGGTGTTCCACAGGGCTCTGTCCTTGGGCCTCTACTGTTTGTAATTTTTATTAATGACTTGGATGAGGGGATTGAAGGATGGGTCAGCAAGTTTGCAGACGACATGAAGGTCGGAGGTGTCGTTGACAGAATAGAGGGCTGTTGTAGGCTGCAGTAGGACATTGACAGGATGCAGAGATGGGCTGAGAGGTAGCAGATGGAGTTCAACCTGGATAAATGCGAGGTGATGCATTTTGGAAGGTCGAATTTGAAAGCTGAGTACAGGATTAAGGATAGGAATCTTGGCAGTGTGGAGGAACAGAAGGATCTTGGTGTGCAGATACATAGATCCCTTAAAATGGCCACCCAAGTGGACAGGATTGTTAAGAAAGCATATGGTGTTTTGGCTTTCATTAACAAGGGGATTGAGTTTAAGAGTTGTGAGATCTTGTTGCAGGTCTATAAAACTTTGGTTAGACCGCACTTGGAATACTGCGTCCAGTTCTGGTCGCCCTATTATAGGAATGATGCGGATGCTTTGGAGGGTGTTCAGAGGAAGTTTACTAGGATGCTGCCTGGACTGGAGGGCTTATCTTATGAAGAGAGGTTGACTGAGCTCAGACTCTTTTCATTGAGGAAAAGGAGGAGGAGAAGGGACCTAATTGAGGTATACAAGATAATGAGAGGCATAGATATAGTTGATAGCCAGAGACTATTTCCCAGGGCAGAAAAGGCTAACATGAGGGGTCATAGTTTTAAGCTGGTTGGAGGAAAGTATAGAGGGGATGTCAGAGGCAGGTTCTTTACACAGAGAGTTGTGAGAGCATGGAATGTGTTGCCAGCAGCAGTTGTGGAAGCAAGGTCATTGGGGACATTTAAGAGACTGCTGGACGTGCATATGGTCACAGAAATTTGAGGGTGCATACATGAGGATCAATGGTTGGCACAACATCGTGGGCTGAAGGGCCTGTTCTGTGCTGTACTGTTCTATGTTCTAATGTGAAGATGTGTGAAGTGTATTATTTCTGAAGGATAAGCAGGGAATGCAAACATGTGCTCAATGAAACAAGCTGAAGGGCATGGATGAACAGTGAAATCTAAGAATTCAAATAACTTTCCTTGAAAATAGATGAAGCTATAAAAAGAACTATGGAATTTAATATTTTATAAATAGGGCTATGGTGTAAAATAGTTGTGATAGTGATAAATTTCAACAAAATAATAGTAAGGCCACAACTTTATGTGGTTTTGAGGACTCAAAGAAACAGTAACAGTACTGCACAGGAATAGGCCCTTTGGTCCACAATGACTGTACCAACATGCAATGCCTTTCTAAATAAAAACCTTTAGCCTCTACATGGTCCCTATTCCCTGCCCATTAATATATCTGTCAAGATGACCCAAAAAGCTTGCTATTGTATCTGCCTCCACCATCTCCCTTGGCAGCACATTCCAGAGACTTATCACTCTCTTTGTTAAAAGAAACCTGTGTCTTACATCTCCTTTAAGCTTATCCTCTTTTACCTTAAATCTAAGTCCTCCAGTAAATGACATTTCTACCTTGAGGAAAAGACTCCGACTATCCATTCTATCCATGTCACACATAATTTTGTAAACTTCTATCAGGTCGCTCCCTTATCCTTCAATTTTCACATGGAGAAGAACCAAAGAGTAAAGACTGACAGTAAACAGGACTAACCATGATATATAGAATCCCATGCAGCGAGTGCAATAAACAATATGTTGGACAAACAGGAAGGAAACTGATGACCAGGATACATGAACTCCACTAGCAGTAAAAGGACATGGCCAATATCCACTTGTCTCGACACACGCAGACAATGAGGGCCAACAATTCCTCTGGGACAAGGTGACCATACTGGGACAAGAGAACAACAGACATGCAAGGGAATTTCTGGAAGCCTGATTCTCAACACAGGATTCCATTAACAAATGCTTAGAAATAGACCCCATATACAGACCACTGCTTAAAAAAAAACCAGAAGTGACAAGACCCACCACACCACAGGGTCATATGAATTTGGAACAGAACAGAACACCAATGCTTTGGTTAAATGTTGCAGTGATGCTGTTGCCTAGAATGGTAATGAAACATCTACTCACCACAGAACAACCAGCTCAGCAAGTTAATGAACAACTACAAACAAACTAAGATAACAAAGTGTGAGGCTGGATGAACACAGCAGGCCAAGTAGCATCTCAGGAGCACAAAAGCTGACATTTCGGGCCTAGCCCTTCATCAGAGAGGGGGATGGGGAGAGGGTTCTGGAATAAATAGGGAGAGAGGGGGAGGCGGACCGAAGATGGAGAGAAAAGAAGATAGGTGGAGAGGAGAGTATAGGTGGGGAGGTAGGGAGGGGATAGGTCAGTCCAGGGAAGGGCAGGAGGTGGGATGAGGTTAGTAGGTAGGAGATGGAGGTGCGGCTTGGGGTAGGAGGAAGGGATGGGTGAGAGGAAGAACAGGTTAGGGAGGCAGAGACAGGCTGGGCTGGTTTTGGGATGCAGTGGCGGCAGGGGATGAGCTGGGCTGGTTGTGGGATGCGATGGGGGAAGGAGAGATTTTGAAACTGGTGAAGTCCACATTGATACCATTGGGCTGCAGGGTTCCCAAGCGGAATATGCGTTGCTGTTCCTGCAACCTTCGGGTGGCATCATTGTGGCACTGCAGGATGCCCATGTTGGACATGTCATCTGAAGAACGGGAGGGGGAGTTAAAATGGTTCACGACTGGGAGGTGCAGTTGTTTATTGCGAACCGAGCGGAGGTGTTCTGCAAAGGGGTCCACAAGCCTCCGCTTGGTTTCCCCAATGTAGAGGAAGCCACACCGGATACAATGGATACAGTATACCACATTGGCGGATGTGCAGGTGAACCTCTGCTTAATATGGAAAGTCATCTTGGGGCCTGGGATTGGGGTGAGGGAGGAGGTGTGGGGGCAAGTGTAGCATTTCCTGCGGTTGCAGGGGAAGGTGCCGGGTGTGGTGGGGTTGGAGGGGAGTGTGGAGCGAACAAGGGAGTCACGGAGAGAGTGGTCTCTCCGGAAGGCCGACAAGGGTGGGGATGGAAAAGTGTCTTGGGTGGTGGGGTCAGATTGTAGATGGCGGAAGGTTCGGAGGATGATGCGTTGTATCCAGAGGTAGGTGGGGTGGTGTGTAAGAACAAGGGGGATCCTCTTGGGGCGGTTGTGGCGGGGGCGGGGTGTGAGGGATGTGTTGCGGGAAATACGAGAGACGCGGTCAAGGGCGTTCTCGATCACTGTGGGGGGAAAGTTGCGGTCCTTGAAGAACTTGTACATCTGGGATGTGTGGGAGTGGAATGCGTCATCCTGGGAGCAGATGCAGCGGAGGCGGAGGAATTGGGAATAGGGGATGGAATTTTTGCAGGAGGGTGGGTGGCCATGGGCACCCACATGGGCCCCAGCTATGCCTGCCTACCTACACAGGCCCCAAACCCTACCTCTTCCTCCATTACATTGATGACTGTATCGGTGCCAGCTCTTGCTCCCCAGAGGAGCTCGAACAGTTCATCCACTTCACCAAGACCTTACACCCCAACCTGAAGTTCACCTGGGACATCTCCAACACATCCCTCACCTTCCTTGTCCTCTCAGTCTCCATCTCAGGCAACCAGCTAGTTGCTGATGTCCATTTCAAGCCTACCGACACCCACAGCTACCTAGAATACACCTCCTCCCACCCACCCTCCTGCAAAAATTCCATCCCCTATTCCCAATTCCTCCGCCTCCGCCGCATCTGCTCCCAGGATGAGGCATTCCACTCCCGCACATCCCAGATGTCCAAGTTCTTCAAGGTCTGCAACTTTCCCCTCGCAGTGGTCGAGAACGCCCTTGACCGCGTCTCCCGCATTTCCTGCAACACACCCCTCACATCCCGCCCCCGCCATAACCGCCCAAAGAAGATCCCCCTTGTTCTCACACACCACCCCACCAACCTCCGGATATAACGCATCATCCTCCGAACCTTCCGCCATCTACAATCCGACCCCACCACCTAAGACATTTTTCCATCCCCACCCTTATCTGCCTTCTGGAGAGACCAGTCTCTCCGTGAGTCCCTTGTTTGCTCCACACTGCCCTCCAACCCCACCACACCTGGCACCTTCCCCTGCAACCGCAGGAAGTTCTACACTTGCCCCCACACCTCCTCCCTCACCCCAATCCCAGGCCCCAAGATGACTTTCCATATTCAGCAGAGGTTCACCTGCACATCCGCCAATGTGATATACTGTATCCATTGTAACCGGTGTGGCTTCCTCTACATTGGGGAAACCAAGTGGAGGCTTGGGGACCGTTTTGCAGAACACCTCCGCTTGGTTCGCAATAAACAACTGCACCTCTCAGTCGCGAACCATTTTAACTCCCCCTCCCATTCTTCAGATGACATGTCCATCATGGGCCTCCTGCAGTGCCACAAGGATGCCACTCGAAGGTTGCAGGAACAGCAACTCATATTCCGCTTGGGAACCCTGCAGCCCAATGGTATCAATGTGGACTTCACCAGCTTCAAAATCTCCCCTTCCCCCACCACATCCCACAACCAGCCCAGTTCGTCCCCTCCCCCCACGGCATCACACCACCAGCCCAGCTCATCCCCTGCCGCCACTGCATCCCAAAACCAGCCCAGCCTGTCTATGCCTCCCTAAACTGTTCTTCCTCTCACCCATCCCTTCCTCCCATCTCAAGCCGCACCTCCATTTCCTACCTACTAACCTCATCCCACCTCCTTGACCTGTCCATCTTCCCTGGACTGACCTATCCCCTCCCTACCTCCCCGCCTATACTCTCGTTTCCACCTATCTTCTTTTCTCTCCATCTTCGATCCGCCTCCCCCTCTCTCCCTATTTATTCCAGAACCCTCTCCCCATCCCCCTCTCTGATGAAGGGTCTAGGCCCAAAACGTCAGCTTTTGTGCTCCTGAGATGCTGCTTGGCCTGCTGTGTTCATCCAGCCTCACATTTTATTAACTAAATTTCTATGCAGTTTCAATATGACTTGCCAATTTTTAAACTCTATGCTCAGACTGAAGAAGGTAAACATGTCCTATGTCTTCATGACCACCTTACCCATTTATGTTGCCAGTTTCAGGGATCTATGGATTTGTATGTCATGATGCCTCGTCAAGCTTTCCTGTTCCTCTGATGCTGCTTGGCCCGCTGTGTTCATCCAGCTTCACACCATGTTGCCTCTGTATGCTTCATGCAATCTATGTCTTAAGTATCCTTTCTATAAAAGGGTCCATATTCTCTGTAAAGAGAATAAATTAAATGTTAAATTGAGGAAGCGATGAAGATTATTGATGAGGACAGGCTGAGAAAAAAGATGAAGCCGCATAAAATCCATTGCTTCTCGTGGTTCAGCTGTTTACTACATACCTCCCTCCGGCATTAGATCTTCCAAAATGTATCACCTTGCATTTGTCTGGATTAAACTCTATGTGTTAATTCTCCACTCAACTCTCCAGCTTATCTGTATCGTGTTGTTTCCTCCAGCAATCCTTCTCACTATCCTCAGCTCCCCCAATCTTTGCGTCGTCTGCAAACTTACTAATCAGGAAATCTACTTTCTTCTTGAAATCATTGATACATGTTACAAGCAACAGGAGTCCCAGCATGGATCCCAGTGGAACACCTCTGTTCACAGATCTTCAATCTCAAAAACAACCTTCCACTGCTTTTCTCTGTCTTCTCTGACTAAAACAGTTCTGTGTTCATCTCATCAGCTCACAATGGATTTCATGTGGCTTCATCTTTTTTCTCAGCTTGTCCTCATCAATAATCTTTATCACTTCCTCAATTTAACGTTTAATTTATTCTCTTTAGAGAGAATACAGACCCTTTATAGAAAGGATACTTAAGACGTAGATTGTATGAAGCAGAAACTCACCAGAATGATACTAGAATTGATGTGAGAAACCTCAATGATTGTATTTTTCCATGCTGACATTTATAGATAGCAGGCTGAGCCTTTGTTGTATAAATAACTAAAGTAGCATTTCCTGAATACAACTTTTCCATTTTCGGAGGTCTGATGAATTAAATGCAGATTGTTTTTACCCAATGTGATTAGGTAAATATCACTATGGAAATACAAGGCTGAAGACTGTGCACTTGGGAACACTAGCAGACTTGCCAGATATAAATTGAAACAAGTACAAGTGTGCCTCCAGCAAACAGATATTTCACAAAAGATGTTCTCTCTTTTAAGAAGGATTCCTTTAAAATCAAGTTCCTACACATGCTAATTAAAATTGCTCGAGAGTATATTCTTGATCAAGCATTGAATTTACAGAGCCTTTTTACTAGGTCATGGGCACAGTTTGCCTGTTAGTTTGCTGTGAGGGCAGTGTAAGCATTTTGTCTAATGATCTGTTGCCTCCTCAGAGTATTTTTCACAGACGCTCTGTATGACAGCACCATGAACGGAGGTTTAATAGCTACTTGAATCCTGATAGTCTTTATGAGAAAAATTGCATGTTGAGTTAGTAAAAGTACTTTCTGCATTCCACAGTGAGAATAAACCCCTTTGAATATCAATTATTTGGTTGCTTCAATGCCCAAAATGTTTCAAACAGATGATGGGGTAGAAATCCAAAATAACTGGGCTGCCACTATGGTGCATTTATTTCTTGGGGTCAAACAGCTAGGTTGGGGAACCATCAAGTCACAATTAAATCCTATTTAAAATATTTGTAAGCAAAATCATGTTGCCTTCCAAGAATCTCCTGGACTACCTCGAAGCCAGCCACATAAACCTGGCAACTAATACATAACATTACTCAGTGCTGTATGAATGCTAGTTAAATTTTAATGTTGATAAAGTAGTGATGAGCACTTAATTAAAACTGACCTATGTAAGCTTTATCTCTTACTTATTGTAGTATAGACCACTTAATTTAGGGAAAAATTCCGTTAGTTATATTACTTTTTCTTATTGATGAGAACCTAAAAATGCTGAATAAATTTCAAATGTTTCTACACTCACTTTTCTGTGTCTTTGATTTTCTTTGACGTGTTCTGTGATATTTTGGTGCTGCCAAGGAGAATGTTTCACTTTAACAATCTGGACTTGCCAAACATTTTGTTGCTTTTGTCAATTAAGCTGAGCTGGGTTTGGTGGCTATTTAGCCTGTGGGGAAAATCTGTCACTGTCTCAGTGAAGCACCTTGGAACATAGTTCCACATTTAAGGTGGTGTACAATGAATGTTGTTGTTAGATTGGAGTTCTGTTTCAGTTTCACTTTCGAAGTAAGTGTGGTACATCGAGTTGTGAGAGCATGGAATGCGTTGCCAGCAGCAGTTGTGGAAGCAAGGTCATTGGGGTCATTTAAGAGACTACTGGACATGCATATGGTCACAGAAATTTGAGGGTGCATACTTGAGGATCAATGGTCGGCACAACATTGTGGGCTGAAGGGCCTGTTCTGTGCTGTACTGTTCTATGTTCTATCCATTTGCCAGAAATGAGTTAGAGAAAGCCCATTTGATATATCAACTGCATCTTTCCTTTCAATTGAGTAAAATGTTCCTAGTTGCATGACAGGAATATTAGCAAACAAGTTGAAATGCAAGTCACAGAAAATAATAGTACAAGTGGCCATAAGGTCGTTCAAAGAGGTAGTTTTAAGGAATGTTTTAAAGGATGAAAGACGTGTAGCATGGAGGTGACGTTTAGTGATGGAACTTGGAAAATCAAAGGCAAAGTCTCCAAATGTGCTTTGACTAAAATCAATGCAGTGGTTAGAATTAATGGAACGAAGAAATCTGGAAATATTGTGACTCTTGAGGGCCTTACAGAGATGAGGAGGTGAGACAGTGAGGTATCCAAAAAGCATGATGAGAATCATAATTTTTTTTCTTTTTGTTTTGGCATCGGTCAAACACACACAAATCTTGGCATTGTTGGGCTGGGAGCCATTGAGGGTTACAGAGAATGAGGTGACAGTAGCCAAGGTTTGGCATGAGTTGGGCTAAGGACAGCAGAGATTGAAGAAAGATGTAAGATGAGAAGTTGTCCTGGGGATCACTGGAATATTGAAGTCTTATGGGTAACAAAGGCATGAATGAGAGTTTCTGTAGCAGATGAGCTGAGCAAGTGTCAATGATAAGCAAGATTATGGAGGGAGGCAGTCTTGCTGGTGGATTGTGTATACACTGGATGCTTGGTGAAGCAGCATGCCAAGTTTGCAACTTCAGGTTCAGACAGCGATTATAGAGTAGGAGAGTGTAAGTGACCATGGAATGGAGCTGGTGATAAGGATTGCTGCCATTGTCTTCAGTCTTTCCGGTATTTGATTGAAGGAAACCTGCTCTGCAGCCTGACATTCTTACAACACTGGATATCAAATTGCAAGCAGCAGCCATCAAAGACAGTGGAGGAGTGTAAAGAGTTAACAGTGAGTGAACATATTATTCCTCTCTGGTTGCAGGAGAGGTGTCAGAGGACTGGAGGACAACCAATGTGGTACCATTAATCGAGAAGGGAGGGAGGGATAAACCAGGAAACTACATACCAGTCAGTCTAACCTCAGTGATGAGAAAACTATTGGAAGCAATTCTGAGGGAGTCAGTTTGCATTTGGAGAGGCAGAGATTGATCAAGAACAGTCAGCATGGTTTTGTTAAGGGGAGGTCATGATTAACCAGCTTGATTGAATTGTTCAAAGATGTGACCAACTGTGTAGATGACAGCAATGTCTTTGATACAGTTTGCTTGGACTTCAGCAAGGCCTTGGATAGGGTTTGATAGAGACTGATATCAAAGTTAAGAGCCCAGAAAATCAAAGGAACTTTGGCAAATTGGTTCCACAATGGGCTGAGTTGAAGGAAGTTGAAGGAAGGGTAATGATTGAAAAGGGGATGTGGGGTACAGCTTTAGGATAAGGAACAAAAAGGTTAGGGGACATGTGAGGAAAAGCTTTTTCATCCAGAAGGTGATGGGAATCTGAAACTCACTGCCTATAAGAGTGGTAGCGACAGAAATCCTCAAAACATTTAAGAAGTCTTTAGATGTGCACTTGCGATGCAAGGCATACAAGGCTATGGGCCAGTTGCGGGAAAATGGGATTATAATATTTAGTTGATCATTTTTGACTCTCATGGACATGATTGATTAGAAGGCCTTTTTCTGTGCTGTAGACCTCTGTGACTCTAGGTTAAGTTAGATATTATCAATGTGTCTGTGAAACTTGATGTGTTTTCACATGAGTTGAGAAATTCTGAGTTCTTATTTTTGTTACCTTGACATTGCTGACTTTGAATGTTTGTTTACTGCAGAGTTCCACAGCACCATCACTGCTGCTGGCTGCAATTAATAGTCAGGAGAAGCAGTTTCATGTGAACAGTCAGACTGTGTAAACTGCAAAATGAGATAGATGGAGCATGTAAATGGACAGAACTTTGTTTCACGAAATTTAACACCAACATAAATATTGCATAAAGGAAACATATACAGGTGACATAAGCTTTCCATTGTGTTAAGCTGACCATAAGTTTTGAAACACATTGTGGGTTTGTAATAGATTTGATGTTCAACACATCTGATTGAGCAAATGATCAACAAAGCAAATAGAATCCTAAATGATATAAACAAAGTTATGTCAGTTGGGGTAATGCTTACAGTATATAGTGCACTGTTCAGAAGTCAGATACAGGGAAGCATAGAGTACTGGAGGTGGTTCAGAAAGAACATCAAAGCTCATTCTCAGCATTGTAGAATAAAGGAACAGGAGTAAACTAGTTAGCCCCTTGATGCTGTTTTGCTATAATTGCTCTGTGACCTAATTCTGTATACCCCATTTAGCTCATAACCCTACCTTTCCCCTGGTTAACAGAAACCTTTCAATCTCAAATTTAAAATTGACATTAATTGACAATTGTGGAAGGATGTTCTAAATTTCCACCACTTCTGGGGGAATTTAACTCCCTCGCCCTTCTGAAGAAGGTTTTCCTGGACTTGGAAATTAACTTTGTTTTCTCTATACATGTTGCCAGCATATCCAGCAATTTGAGTTTTTATTTCAGATTTCTAGCATCGGCAATGCTTTGGTTTATATATCTTCACCTGATCAAGTTTGAATGTGGGAGGGATTTAACTGGGTCAGGGAGTATCAGGTCAGGACACCGCCAGCTTTCTGTTTCTGGCCATGTTTAGACCAGGGCAGGAAGATTCATGGTCAGTGTTTCTGCCCAGGCATGAATTGAAGCCTTTGAGGGAATTAATATCCATTTAAGGGCCTTACCTGGAAGCTCAGCAAACTTCAGGTCAGTCCCTCATTCAAAGACACTCTGTGTCCGATCAAAGGACCTAGCATTGGGAAGGAGAGACCTGCTGAGATCCACTGTTCAATCTTTGCTGCCCACTCCCCTGAACTAGCTAATGGCATTCTCTCTTCTGATCCTGCTACCACTAGCATATGGCTTGAGGCCATTACTGATTGTAGGCCTTTGGCAGGCTCATTAATGGCAGATACAGTTGCTCTAACATTTTGTTTGTATTCCCTATTTCTAGCCTCACTAACAAATGGGCACAGATTCATTCCATCTCCCCTATCAGTTGGCCATATTATCTCAAAAACTTAATCAAAATAATCCTTGGAATGGCCTCATGTAGATGCCACTTTTGCCAACATCATTGTGACATGGTGGCTTTAGGTATGGGTGATACCAACACCTGAGGTGATACCAAGACATTCAAATATGACAGCATCACATATGGAGATTCCAAGACAATCAAAGGGGGTAGAGAAAGATTGGACAGCAAGGACATGCCTGTTCTAGCCCCAAGGAAGGCAGAGAGACCACGTACTGCAAGGAAACAGTCCTGACCTCAATTCCACTAAAATAGGCAATAGCACGAATGGAGTTGAGAAACCAGGACAATGCCCAGTGCTATTATCCTTCCCGGTGGGGTCCAAAAATTGAGCCAGAAAGTTTGACACGGTTGTGCCTTGAGGGCCTTAAAATTTTGCCACAGCTATGTAATCATTTGCAACGAAAGCTAATCTGATTTATTAAAATGTATGGAGTATCTACAATATGGTTTCTGGAAGTCACATGCCTCCTCCTATTGATTCACTGTTAGCCAAAAAGCAGCCAGATTGCTTATCCATGCATCAATCACAAAGTGAGACATTTAGAATTTGATTAAGTCACGGACAGCAAAAATGGATCCTTTTACAGCTTCAGAGAATTCAAAGCTTCTGAGAAAATACGAGACATGAGGACTCAAGAAATTTCAGCAGAACTGATTTTGCTTTGTTTGATTATGATTTTAAATGTTAACATAGAAACCATCTTAGATTTTGAACTGTTTAAGATGGGCTGCCAGACCTAATTATGTCAGAACTCCAAGAAGAGCTTCAGCACATGAGGAAGGCTTTCAGAAGTCAAACATAATTCTGTTGGAAAATTCCAGGAAATCTGCAAATGCTGTAACCACAGAATTAGTGAGGAACAAGAAGCAACTTCTCTCCCAAACCTTGCTAAATCTATTGACTCCAGTTGTGCAGGCAACCTTCAACTGTTTGATGACAGAAACCTTTGCAGGTGCTTCAATATTTCAACCACATTCACTTTGGAACAAGAATCTTCACGCTAATGGAGGCTTGTAATGATAACAAACTGATCTTACTTTCATCTTTATTGCTATCTTTTGTCAGTGCCTATTTTTAATCTCTATATACATGTTGTAGCTAGTAAGTGTGTCTCTTTTCCAGCAATTGTTGTATCACAAATTATCCTTTGATTTTGTTTAAAACTGAAGATTTATTACTTGTTAATTTTGATTTGGAGCACTGACAGACCAAATGAGGTTTTGTCCCTGTGGGAGGGCAGTTTTTAGTAAGGCCACATTTGCGAACTGTGTACAATTCTGGTCATTCTGCTATAGGAAGGATGTCATTAAACTGTAAAAGATACAGCGAAAGATTTACAAGGATATTACCAAGACTGGAGGGTTTGAGTTATAAGGATAGACTGGTACTTTTTCCCCTGGAGCTCAGGATGCTGAGGTGTGACTTTACAGAGATTTATAAAATCATGAGGGGCATAGGTAAGATCTTTTCCCCAGGGTAGAGGAGTATAAAACTAGAGGGCATAAGTTTAAGGTGAAAGGGGAATGATTTAAAAGGGACCTGGGGGTCAAATTTTTCACAGAGAGAGGTGTGCTATATGGAGTGAGCTACCAAAGGAAGTGATAGAGGTGTGTATAATTACAACATTTAAAAAATATTTGGATAGTTACATGGATTGAAAAGGTTTAGAGGGATCTGGACCATGAGTAGGTAAATGGGTCTAGTTCAGTTTAGGAAACCTGGTCAGCATAGACGAGTTGGCTGCAGGGTCTGTTTCAATGCTTACTACTCTATGCATTTATGATGTAAAAAACCCAAAGGGGCCTAAACATGCTAAACAAATTTATAGTTCACGGGCCACTTTTTGATCATTCTGGTTTGGTTGTGACAGTGTTTTATATTGTTTATACAGTATGATTTGGTTGAATAAGTAAGTTTCTATATCTAAGTTTGCAAATTTTGTAAATCAGAACAGAGTAAGTTGTGTAAATGAGAGTAGCACATAACAAAATGTATAGAAAGTTAGGTGCTTTTACCAAACTTTGTCTGATGGACTTAGAAGTATAATGTAATACTATCCACTTGCCTGGCTGGGGGCAACTGAAGGGATTGATTGATATTTTTGAGGAGGTGACTAACTATGTGATGAGAACTATATAGGCTTGAATAACAAAGCTTCTGACAATGTGCCGTATGAGAGACTAGTGAACAGTAGCACAGTGATAACCATTGAACCTCATAGCACCAGGGACCTAGGTTCAATTCCACCTTTGGATGACTGTCTGTGTGGAGTTTGCACATTTTCTCTGTGCCTGTGTGGATATCTTCCAGGTGCTCCAGTTTCCTCCCACAGTCCGAAGATGTGCAGGTTAGGTGGATTGGTTATGTTAAATTGCCCCATCATGTCCAGGGATGTGCAGATGAGGTGGATTAGCTATGGGAATGCAGGGTAACATGGATAAAGTGAGGGGTGGTAGAGCTGGGCAGGATGCTCTTCAGGGGGGTGATGTGGATTTTATGGGCTGAATGACCTGCTTCCACATTGTAGGGATTCTAAGAAAATATGGTCCAGAGCAACTTGTCAAATTGGATCCAAAATTAACTTAATGGCAAGCGGAAGAGATGAAGTTTGAAGTTGTTCTGTCTACATTCAGTGACATACTGTAAAGTTTGATGTTAAGTTCCTTGCTACTTGTAGCAAGCCTTAATAATCCAGATATGAATGTTGGAAGTTTGATAAAGTAGGTAAAAATGCATCTGGGGTGCTCTCCTTTATTAATCAAAGCACTGAACACGGGAGCAGGGAGGTTAGAATGGAACTGTATAAATTGTTAGTTAGACCACAGCTAGAGTACTTTGTACAGTTCTGAACGCCACACTATAGGGAGATGTGACTATGCTAGAGAGGGGCATAGAGTTCTATGGGAAATGAAAGGCCCTTTGGCCCATTGTGTCTGTGCTAGTCAAACACAACTGTCCAATTATTCTAACGCTAATTTCCAGCACTTGGCCTGCAGTCTTGTATGCCTCGGCATGAGGGTAATACATCTAAATATTTCCGAAATGTTATGAGAATTTCTGCCTCTACCATCCTTATAGGCATTAGCCAATAGATTCCTATCACCCAGGGCGCAGAGAAGATTCACCAGGATGTTGCCTGGTTTACAGGTTCAATGAGGAGGAAAGGCTAGATTGTTTGTCTTGGAAGAGAAAAAGCTGAGAGAGGACCTGATTGAATTGTACAAACTTCTGAGGAGGATAGACATCCTAGAAAGGAAGAAAGAAACCCCTTAGGAGAGGGGTCAATAAAAGGAGGCATTGATTTAAGTTAAACGTCAGGAGATTGAAATGGGATTTAAGCATTCTTTTTCACCCAGAGGATGATGGGTATTTACAACTCACTACCTAAAAGGTGCAGAAACAGGAACTATTACAACATTTAATAAGTATTTAGATGAACAATGAAATGCTATTGCATACCAGGCTATGGGCCAAGAGTAGCAAATGGGATTAGAAAAGTTACAAGCTCGATGACCAGAGCAGACGCAATATTTCTGTGCTATAAACTATCAGCTGGAACAGCTTTCAAGTAGCTGGCGCCAATCAGGACTAAGCAGTCATCCTGATCAGGGCCTCCTCCACGTGTCTAAACATCCATCACGAGTATAAAGTAGCTGCACTGAATACATCCACAGAGAAATTCCAGCAACTCTCCAACACTTGTTCAGCAGCACTCCCAAGTCTAAAATCAGTTACATCCTGGAACATCAAAAACATTTGAACAGCATCACGACTAAGTTCTAAATCACATGGCCTTTTGACTTGGATGTTTATTACAAATCTTTTCTTTCTTTGTCACTGGGGAACCATCCTGCAACGTCCTAACCAAAAGCTAGGTATGAATATCTTCATTAGAAGCAAAGGAACAGAAAGTAAGGAGCAGAAATAGACTATTTGGCCCTTCAAGCCTGCTCTACCATTCATTATGGTCATGGCTGATATCCATCTCAATGATCTAGTTCTGCTTTTCCCCCATATTCTTTGAACGATTTAGGCCCAGGAGCTATATCCAACTCCTTATTGAAATCATACAATATTTTGGCAATAACAGTTTTCTGTGGTAGTGATCAGAGATAATGGGAACTGCAGATGCTGGAGAATCCAAGATAACAAAGTATGCGGCTGGAAGAACACAGCAGGCCAAGCAGCATCTCAGGAGCACAAAAACTGATGTTTCAGGCCTAGAGCCTTTTTTCTGATGAAGGGTCTAGTCCCGAAACGTCAGCTTTTGTGCTCCTAAGATGCTGCTTGGCCTGCTGTGTTCTTCCAGCTCCACACTTTGTTTTCTGTGGGAGTGAATTCCTCAGGTCCACCACTTTCTGAGCAAAAGAAATTTCTCCTCATCTCAGTTCTAACTGGTAGACCCTATACTCTTAGACTGAGATGTCTGGCCCTAAATTCTGCCGTCATCAGGAACATTCTTCCTGCATCTACCCCTTTTAATCCTATTACAATTTCATAATTTTTTGTGGACTTCTGCCTTGTTCTTCTGAATTCCAGTAAATATAATGCTAATCGATTCAACCTCTTCTCATTGTCAGTCCTAGGATCAGCCTGGTAAACCTTCGCTGCTTTCGCTCTGTAGCAAGAACATTTGTCCTCAGATAACAGAACAAAACTGTGTACAATACTCCAATTGTGACCTCACCAAGACCCTTTACTATTACAGCAAGACATCCCAGCTCCTACACTCAAATCCTCATGCTATGAAGGCCAACGTAACATTTGCCTTCAGAGGTATTGGGAACTGCAGATGCTGGAGAATCCAAGATAACAAAATGTGAAGCTGGATGAACACAGCAGGCTGAGCAGCATCTCAGGAGCACAAAAGCTGACGTTTCGGGCCTAGCCCCTCTCTGATGAAGGGTCTAGGCCCGAAACGTCAGCTTTTGTGCTCCTGAGATGCTGCTTGGCCTGCTGTGTTCATCCAGCTTCACACTTTGTTACCATTTGCCTTCTTTACCACCTGCTATATATGCACGCTTACTTTTAGTGATAGCTGGATGAGGGCACTCAGTTTTGATGCACATTCCCCGCTTTCAAATTATAGCCATTCTGATAATATTTTGCCTTCCTGTTTTTGCTACTAAAGTGAATAACCTGACATTTATCCACATTATACTGCACCTGCCATGCATTTACCCACTCAGTTTTTCCAATTCACTCTAAAGCATCTTTGCATCCACCTCGCAGCTTACCCTCCCTCCTGGCTTTGAGTAATCTGCAAATTTGGAAAATTGCTTATAGTTTCTGCATTCAAATTATTAATATATTTTGTCAATAGCTGAGTTCCTAGTGACAAGCCGTGTGGTGCCCCATTAGAGACTGACTGCCATTCAGAAAAAGACCTGTTTATTCCTACGCTTTGTTTCCTGTCTGCTAACCAATTTCCTATCTAGCTCAATAACACAGCTCCCAATCCAATGTGCTTCAATGCCATAAATTAATCTGTTACATGGATCTTTTTCAAAGGTCTTCTGAAAGTCTAAATAAACCACATCCACTGACTCCCCTGATCAACTCTACTAGTTACACCAAAAAGGAATGTTAGAGATTATTGAGCACGATTTCCCTTTTGTAAATCCATGCTGATTCTGTCTGATCCACTTCCCCCACCGCCCCCACCGTTTTCCAAATACTCAGCTATTAATAGTTTTATCATTGACTCTTGTTTTTTCCCCACTATCTATATCAAGCTGACTGGTGTATAATTCTTCATTTTCTCTCTACTTCCCTTCTTAAATAGAGGGGCTACATCAGCTACACTCCAATCTGTCCCAAAGTCTGCAGAATCTTGGAAGATGGCCACAAATTCACCCACTATTTCTAGGCTCACTTCCTTAAGTACATTGAGATGTGAATTATTAGGGCATTAAGATTTATTGGGCTTCAATCCCATCACTTTCATCAGTGCTATTTCCCTACTAATACTGTTTTGCTTCAATTCCTCCTTCTCATTAAACTCTGTGTTCTCTTATGCATCTGGTATGTTTTCTTTTAATTCATTTATGGGATGGGGGGCATTGCTGGATGGCCAGCATTTATTGCCCATCCCTAGTTGCTCTTGACAAGGTGGTGGTGAACTACCTTCTTGAACTGCTGCAGTCCACCTGCTGTGGGTGGACCCACATTCCACTAAGGGAGAGAATTCTAGGATTTTGACCCTGCGACAGTGATGAAATATTTCCAAGACAGGATGTTGAATGGATTGAAGGGGAATTTGAGATGTTGGTGTTCCCATATATTTGCTACACTTGTCCTTCTAGATGGAAATGGTCATGAGTTTGGTAGCGGCAGTCTGAGGATCTTTGATGAATTTATATGTGTCCTCCTTTGTGAACACAGAACCACTGTATGTATTTAGTTGATCAGCCATTTCCTTGTTCCTTGTTATATATTCCCCTCTTTCTGCCTGTAAAGGACCTACATTTGCCTTACCAATCTCTTTTTCCTTACACAGACTTCAGCAGCTCACATGACACGCTACTATCTCGACGGGGCAAACAAGGTTGGGTAATAAATGCTGGTGTTGCCAAGAGTGTCCATATCCCAGGCTATTACGCATTCAGTCTTACTAAAGAATTTCCTTTAAAACTTCTTTGGACTGAATGAAACAGAATGTCAAACCTCAATCTGATTAACCATACAGCATTTAATTTGTTGATATAATATTGAGTGGGAGAGCAAATTGAACCACTGTTGTCATCTATTTGGTTAGGAGAAAGGTTGCAAGAAAAGAGCCTTGACAAGTGATGAAAACTGTTTATTTGAGGAGAAATTTAATTTTTACAAAGATATAACTGCAATGTTTGTTTAGATCTTTCTATTTATTATACCTCTGAACCAAGACCTGGAGTACAGCTTGTATTTCCATCAAAATTGTGGGCGTTTTTATCGCTTGAAAGACGCATGCTGTGCAACCTGGGGACTGTTTTCAAAAGACTTTCTTATCTACTATTTAGTGTGTGTTGAAACGTACTGTGATTGTAAACAAAAATTTGTGCAATGAACAGTAATATTAATTGGCAGTGATTGCTGTAAATGACCTGGGTCATTGATGCAGTGCCAAAGCAAAAGAAATATTCAGCAGAAAGTTTTCTGGTTCCCATATCCACTCCTGGTCATAACTTCAACAGTGGTTTAGTTATTTTCTACTCTAAGCATGAAGGACGTTTTTGAATTTATTTTCTAGTTTGTTCAGTATTCAGGCTATACGTAAGAGATTGAATGAGAATGCACTTGGTTAGTAGGAATGGGGAAAGAGATGTACAACAGCAGCTGAGTGTAAGGGGATGTAGTTTTAACAAATTCTGTGATCTCCCTCTTCTCTCCAATGTCATCAGTCCAAATCTTTTATTCCTGAAATCTCATAACATGATGTGAACAAGCATGTTAGCACATGCATACTAAATATTTTTGCACAGTGTTAATGTTTAACCCATTCACGAAAGAATATTTCTCATGAAGGGAGACTTGTCTCATCATTGTTATTGTTTCACAGTTTATGGATGAAACTTCAATAATTCACTCCTCCCTTCCTGTCCCATAGAAGTGAAAATAAAGGACTGCAGTTGTTGGCAATCTTCAGCAAATGCTAAAAATGTACAAGCCAGCTAGCATAAGTAATTGGGACAAGAGCCATGATAGTGTTTCAAGTGAATACAATTCTTCAGAGGCGAAACTTAAGGGACAGAAATACACATAAACACAGTCTGAAATAGGAGTGGGAGGGTGGGAGCAAGAAAATAGATCGAAACATGGAGAGGAACCATGATTGGACCAATGATCACCACCCAGACAGAAACAGTGCTGAATTTTATGAACCACAGTGACTTTACACCAGCACAAGTGGAAGTTCACAGTGTGGTTGCTATGCCCAATGCTCCTGCTGTGATTATATGCTTTGTGACCAATTATTGGTTGACTTGGCAAAACGTCTAGGCCAGAAAGTCTTGAGACAGTGGGGACAGGCCTTGATTCGGAACGAGGTACTGGCACTTGATTTAAAGGACATCCTGATATAATGCTGCTTCAGACTGAGGGACTGCCCGTGGGCTCTCGGGTCAGACAGGCAGTGCTGGTTGGATCAAGGCAGGAGAGACGCTGATTTCACGTTATTGCCTTGTAACCCTACCTGGAAAATAAAGGCAAAGATCACATTATGGCCTTCAGACCACACAGTCCCTTCAAATTCAAATCAGGCAACTCCTTTTGTGGTTACTGGTCAGAGAGAGACAATGATTAAAATCTTCTCTTCTGAATATAAATGCCATGGTGGATTTGAATAGGGGGAGGGACCTGCGCTGAGGGGCAGGTTGAATTTTTGTCCACAGTTATGTTCCTTGCAGCTCGTGACACGTGCATGTGTGTGTTGCGGTATAAGACACATGATTTAAATATACATTAATTGAAGTTATTTTAATGTTTACATTTTGAACAAGTGATGTGCAATGTTTTGGTCCATATAGCAGTCCACGTGCTATAAATAGCCCAAAGCGGGGGTGAAATTTTGGGATCTTAACAATGGCACTCAAGGAAAGGTAATATGCTTTCAAGTCAGGTCAGTGCGTGGCTTGGAGAGGAAGTTGCATGGGATGGTGTTCCAATGCATCTGCTGCCTGTGTCCTTCTGAATGGTAGTGGTTTTGTGTTTGGAAGGCCCTGTCTTTGGTGAATTTTGGCAGTGCATGTTGTAAATAATACAGCTGCCTTATACTGGTTGTGAAGGGAGTAGATGTTTTTGGGTGTGGTGCCAGTTAAGTGGACTGCTTTGTCCTGCATGACGCCAAGCTTCATCAGTGTTTTTTGAGATGCATTCATTCAGACCAGAGAGGGATATTCCATCATACTCATTTGTACCTTGTATTTGGTGGACAGGCTTCAGGGAATCAGGGGGTGAGTTGCTCACTGCAGGATTCGTAACCTCTGAGCTGTTCTTGTAGCCACTGCATTTATATAGTTAGCCTAGTTGTGTTTCTGGACTAAAGTAAATGCAAGATGTTGATAGTATGGACTTTATTCAAAATGTCATTGAATGTCAAGAGATGATAGTTAGATGGTTAGTCAACACTGAAGAATTCTGAAGAAGGGTCATGAGACCAAAATATTAATTCTGTTTTCTCTCTACAGATGCTGCTGGAGCTGCTGAGTTTCTTCAGCAATTTCTGCTTTCATCTCATAATTCCAGAATCTGCAGTTCTTCATTTTTTGTTAAGACAGATTTCAGCCTGGGATTTGAATTATCTAGTAGTAACATCAGCTGGAGTCGTAACAATGTAAAATGCCAAACGTTAGAAGCTGGAACTTCTGCCCATACACTAAGATCTTTTGGGTTCCAATGTCCCTATTTAAAAGGCATTCTGACAGCACTTCACTCTCTCTAGTCCATGAACACAATTTAACTTCTGACCATTATATCCTTCATCCTCAGAGATGTCAGGCACCAGGCAAAAGCGGTACCAGCCTTTGGAGATGCCTCCCTGGAGGTACTTCAAAAGGCTGCTCAGGAGAGAAGGGAAAGTCTTTCCCCCACAATAACAATAGAAGGCTGATCCAACTGATGAAAGCAGCCTGGGCAGAGGTGTCTGCTGTAGTTAGCGTCCATGGACAGCTGAAAGCAACCTGGCTCCAGTGCCACAAGAGAATGAATGATCTTCAATTACCACTGTTGACTCAGAGTTTTGAGCTCTTATGAGTACGTGAGTTAACATAGTAAGGTTATTGCTGCAGAGGAATGCTACACAAGATTTGTGTGGTAGGCATTTCCTTCAGATGTCTCATGTACAACCAATGCCAGTTGCCTCATTGCAGCTGTCAATGCTATCTACAATAGTACTGACTCTCACACATCTGCTAAGCTTCTCACTTAAAACATAAAAGGAGTTGCAACTCTCAGCTGATCACATACCATAAGATCATTGGCTTTTCATCAGTCAGGAGAAGATACACATCTGATTGCTTTTCACGAAAGGCTTACATGGGATAAGAACAGAACCATAAAGA
This sequence comes from Stegostoma tigrinum, assembly GCF_030684315.1. Lineage (NCBI taxonomy): Eukaryota > Metazoa > Chordata > Chondrichthyes > Orectolobiformes > Stegostomatidae > Stegostoma > Stegostoma tigrinum. The sequence continues at coordinate 18,533,024 of NC_081365.1, read as the reverse complement.
TGGGCTTTTGAGTTGAGCTCCCTTTTTGAATTCAACCCCATTTGCCTGCTCAGGGCAGGTTTGCTGGAGTCCATCCACTGTGGTTCTCTCACCTCTAAAAGCAAGTATTTTTACCAACAATATCCTGCACATGACGACACTTCCTATATACTGATCGACATTGAGAGGCTTCACCCTGAATACTGTAAGCATTACGCAAAGAAATGACTTGGTTGTGAAGGAGTGAAATAATTGAAAATATTTGTCTCACTGGAGTTTGGAGAAAGAAGTCTGCTGTGCTCTGCCAGGATCAGGCTTCATATATTATTACATTTGGTGGTTTGTGATTAGAGGTGTTTCCTATGTGTGGCTAACAAACACTCATGAGTGTAAGAGATAGTAGGAACTGCAGATGCTGGAGAATCTGAGATAACAAGGTGTAGAGCTGGATGAACACAGCAGGCCAAGCAGCATCAGAGGAGCAGGATGGCTGATGTTTTGGGCCTAGATCCTTCTTCAGAAATGGAGGAGGGGAAGGGTGTTCTGAAATAAATAGGGAGAGAGGAGGAGACAGATAGAAGATGGATAGAGGAGGAGATAGGTGGAGAGGAGACAGACAGGTCAAAGAGGCGGGGATGGAGCCAGTAAAGGTGAGTGTAGGTGTGATGTAGGGAGGAGATAGGTCAGTCCAGGGAGGATGGACAGGTCAAGGGGTGGGATGAGGTTAATAGGTAGGAGATGGAGGTGCGGCTTGAGGTGGGAGGAAGGGATAGGTGGGAGGAAGGACAGGATAGGGAGGCGGGGATGAATAGGGCTGGTTTTGGGATGTGGTAGGGGGAGGGGAGATTTTGAAGCTTATGAAATTCACATTGATACCATTGGGCTGCAGGGTTCCCAAGTGGAATAGGAGTTGCTGTTCATACAAACTTTGGGTAGCATCATTGTGGCACTGCAGGAGACCCAGGATGGGCATGTCGTCTGAGGAATGGGATGGGGGAATTGAAATGGTTCATGGCTGGGAGGTGCAGTTTTTTAGTGTGAGCCGAGTTTAGGTTCTGCAAAGCAGCCCCCAAGTCTCCGCTTGGTTTCCCTGGTGTAGAGGAGGCCATTAGATAGTAGGAACTGCAGATGCTGCAGAATCTGAGATAGCAAGGTGTAGAGCTGGATTAAGATAGCAGGGACTGCAGATGGTAGGAACTGTACATCGGGGAAACCAAGCAGATGCTTGGGGACTGCTTTGCAGAACACCTACGCTCAGTTCACACTAAACAACTGCATGTCCCAGTCACAAACCATTTCAACTCCTCCTCCCATTCCTTAAAAGACATGTCCATCATGGGCCTCCTGCAGTGCCACAACGATGCTACCTGAAGGTTGCAGGAACAGCAACTCATATTCTGCTTGGGAAACCTGCAGCCCAATGGTATCAATGTGGACTTTACAAGCTTCAAAATCTCCCCTCTCTCACAGCATCCCAAAACGAGCCCAGCTCGTCCCCACCTCCCTAATCTGTCCTACCTCCCACCTATCCCCTCCTCCCACCTCAAGCCCCACCCCAATCACCTGCCTACCAACCTCATCCCCCCCCCTTGACCTGTCCGTCTTCCCTGGACTGACATATCCCCTCCCTACGTCCCCACCTACGGTCACCTTTACTGGTTCCATCCCCACCTCTTTGACCTGTCTGTCTCCTCTCCACCCATCTTCTCCTCTATCCATCTTCTATCCGCCTCCTCCTCTCTCCTTATTTATTTCAGAACACCCTACCCCTCCCCTATTTCTGAAGAAGGGTGTAGGTCTGAAACATCAGTCTTCCTGCTCCTCTGATGCTGGTTGGCCTGTTGTGTTCATCCAGCTCTACACCTTGTTATCCCACGAGTATAATTTCAGCTGGCTGCGATGTTAATGAGTATTCATATCACAAATGCAAAGCAGTTTCGTGACATCTCACCCTCCTGAAATATCTTAGAATTTAACTGCAAAAGGCTAACTTGCATGGGAAACTGATATTTTTTCCCCTCCCGTCTAATTAAGTTCCTCCTTCAGCTCTTTCAATGCCATTGGTGGCCTCAGAAAATCTGCAAATATATCTGGGAAGTCACTTGAAAATGCAAATGCATTTTTCCAGGTGTACTTGACAACATAGTCATCATTTCAAATTGAAAAGATTTAAAAGAGCAATGGTCACTAGATCTGTTGGTTCCATGGCGATGGGATTTCAAATAAAGCCATTCAGTCAGAGAATCATAGCCCAAGTTTTGGTAGGATATCGATTATATCTCAATTGTATGTTGACTACTTTGGTGCAACTCATTGTGTGGCAATGATATAGATTGATAGTGCCATCATATGACTGAAATAGGTTGAAGAGGAACACAATATCTTATCATTTGACAAGAATAACTCACAAGGCAGCCTAGATAAGCACCTCAGGAAGACTGAGCATCCAGTGAAAGGAAAGACCTCTACCTTGAAAAGTCAACCAACTGAGGCTGTGAAAAGTGGCCAATTCATTTTATCTGTGTAATTATATCTTTTCACTGTGGGGGCTTGACCTGAAGTTTTGACCAGAGTTTTGACTGAAAAGCCAGTGATTTCCAACTACCACTTGTCTTCAAGGAGCCAGGAAAGAATACTCCAGGTCTGCAATATCGTCAACCAGCATTTTAAGAACATGAGAATATAAGAAATAGGAGAAGGCTATCTGGCTTCACAAGCCTGCCCTACCATTCAACAATATCATGATTGATCTGTCCAAGGCTTCTATTCTGTCTTCATGCCAGATCATTACGACTGTCAACTCCTTGATATTTAGAGTAGAGAAAATACCAAAAAAATCATATGAATTGTTCCAAGGATGAAAAACTTCAGTACCTCGAAACAGTTAATAAGTTGGGACTATTCTTCTTGGAGAAAAGAAGGTTGAGAAAAGAGTTGATAAAGGTGTTCAAAATCATTGGGGATCTGAACAGACTAAATAGGGAAAATGGTACTTATTAGGACAGGGATCTAGAACCAAAGAGCACAATTCTATGGTAATTTGTAAAAGATGCAATGCAACATGAGGCAAAGTTTCTTCATTCAACGAGTCATGAGGATCTGGGATTCACTGCCTGAGAGTGTAGCGGAGACAGGGTCATTTCAAAAAGGAGCTGATGCAAATTTTCTGTCAAGAAAATATGTTTATTGCTGTGCTGAAAAGTTAGGGAGTGGTAGGGAATTGTTCTTTCAGAGAGCCAGCATGCCCTGTTTCTAGCCATACTTGTATGTTCTTTTGTACTGCAAGAGGTTAGTATGTGTGATATGCCAATAAGACAGTATTCATGATCCATGAAGTGATAAATGTCACGTGATTTTTCTCTCTCTTGAGATCTCCAGCTATGGTAAAATATTTTCTTTAATGTATTTAACCTCCAATATCCTTTAACCTTTCCTGGCCTGCCTTCTGTTACAGATGCTACTCCACCATTTTAATAGCATAAAGACAATGACTTTTCCACCCCTCTTCAGTTCTAATGAAGTCATTGGGCTCGAAACATTAGTTTTTTACCCACAAACGGTGCTAGATCTGTTATGTTTTCTAGCACTTGCAGTTTTTATTACTATTTATGTTTTCTATGCCTCAGCAGACTCTAAATATTTTAGCAGCATAGCAAGACCAAGGATATTATACTTATGTACTGGGATTTGAATATGTTGAATACTCTTTAACTTTTTAAAGCTTACAGCTTTTTCTTCCTATTAGTGATTGTTTTGACTATTCTGCACAAGAGAACAATGAGGCACTGAGAATCGAGATGGCGACTCATGAGATTTCAGATGCTTCTCCATCGCCCCTTTAAAGATTACCTACAATAACCCCTGTAGCGTATTTGGATATTACACATATGAGTTGGAATGCTCTGGGACAATATTTCAATAGTCTGTAGTGGTCTGATTATCTTGGCTGATAAGTTTGCAATGAACGTAATTGAGACAATGACTCAACTGAGCTTCGCACTACAATAGGCTCTTTATCATAAACATATTTCACACAGTAATAGAATCTCTTTTAAGTGTGATAGCATTTGCTTCCATAAGCAGATGTCAAACAGAATAGAAAAATACACCGACTGTTCTCCCAGGAATTTACTGCTTTGCATGTGATTGTCAGCATTCATTCTGTTTCATAGTATTCCGTGAGGTCATACACATCAATCTTTTACATACTTGTAACATCTGATTCCAAAACCCAGAAAAGTTTAGAATTCAGCAACAAAGGACCAAGGGATTGATTAAGAAGGGGAAAATGCTGTACAAAAGTAAGCTTGCAGGGAACGTAAAGGTTGACACTTAGAGTTTCTGTAGGTATGTGTAAAAAAGAGATGAGTGAAGACAAATGTAGGTTCCCTTACAGACAGAAATGAGGGAATGTATAATTGGAGACAAAGAAATGGTTGAGCATCTGAATACATACTTTGGTTCTGTCTGCACAAAAGAGGACACAGATCAGATACCAGAAATGTTGGTGAATGCAAAATTTAGTCAGAGGGAAAAATTGAGGGTGATCAATATTAGTAAAGAAATGGTGCTGGGAAAATTGATGGGATTGAAGGTGAATAAATCCCCAGGGCCTGATAATCTACATCCCAGTGTATTTAAGGAAGTGGATCTACAAATAATGGATCCAGTGGTGATTATCTTCCAGGATTCTATAGACTCTGGAGAAGCCCCTGCAGATTGGAGGATGAGTTTATGAAGGAGAAATCAATCTTGACAAATCTGTTGGAATTCTATGAAGATGCAACTAGTAGAGTTGAAAAGGGGGAGCCAGTAGATGTAGTATTTTTGAACTTCCAGAAAGCGTTTGACAAAGTCCCATGTGAGAGATTAATGTGCAAGATTAAAGCGCAAGGGATGGGGGAAGTGTATTGAGACGGATAGGAAACTGGTTGGCAGAGACGAAACAAAGATTAACAATTAATGGGTCCTTTTCAAATTGGCAGGCAGTAACTTGTGGGGTGCCACAGGGATTGGTGCTGGGATCCTAGCTATTCACAATATATATTAACGGTTTGGGTGAGGGAAAAACGTAACATCTCAAAATTTGCAGATGATATAAGGTTGGGTGGGAGGGTCAACGGTGACAAGGATGCAGAGGCCCTTTAGTATAAGCTGGACAGGATGGGTGAGTGGGCAAATCAATGGCAGGTACAGTATAATTTGGATAAATATGAAGCTATTCACTTTGGAAGCAAAAACAAGAAAGCAGATTATTACCTGAATGGCTGTAAATTGGGAGAGGGGGGAATGTGCAATGGGGCCTGGGTGTCCTTGTGCACCAGCCACTGAAGGTAAACATGCCAGTACAGCAGGTGGTAAAGATGGCAAATAGCTTGTTGGCCTTCATTGCGAGAGGTTTCAAGCACAGGAGCAGGAGTGTGTCGTTGCAGTTATACAGGGCCTTGGTGAGACCACACCTAGAATATTGTGTGCAGTTTTGGTATCCTTTTCTGAGGAAGGACGCTCTTGCTCTCAAGGGAGTGCAAACAAGGTTTACCAGGCTGATTCCAGGGATGGTGGGACTGATTATTTTCACTGGGGTTCAGATAAATGAGGAGAGGGGGATCTCACAGAGACTTATAAAATCTAACAGGACTAGATAGTGTAGATGCTGGGAGGACGTTCCCAATGGTGTATCCAGGACCATGGGTCACAGTATGAGGATTCGGTGTAAACCATTCAGGATGGAGATGAGGCGACATTTCTTCACCCAAAGAGTGGTGAGCCTGTGGAATTCATTACCACAGGAAGTAGTTGATGTTAAAACATTGAATGCATTCAAGAGGTAGCTAGATGTAGCACTTGGGGTGAATAGGATCAAAGGTTATAGGGTGAAAGCAGGATTAGACTATTGAGTTGGACAGTCAACCATGATTGAAGGGCCAAATGGCCTCCTCCTGCTTCTACTTTCTATGTTTCTGTGTTTCTATGTTGTGCTTCAAGTTTATCAAAACATTCCACTTGAAACAATTTGTAACCTTTTCAATATAACATTGTCTGATGTCCTTTAGACGCAGAGGTAAAGTGTATTCCCATGAGTCTACAGACATAACTGAGCATGAAAGCAAAATCTGAGCTCAAAAATTAAGTTGATCAAAGTAGTTAACATTAAACAATCACTTAAATTTGGACTACATTGATTTTTCTGAATGCTTATGAGAATTCAGGACAGCTTTATGGTCATCAATGAAGAAATGTTGCTGAAAGTACATCCACAGTGCTGGCATGAGCCCACATTTCATTGCTTGGGTGGGGCTTCAATTTCAGGTTAAATGCCTTGTATAGATCACTGACAGTGCCACTTTGGGAGTTTCAAGAGGCTTTTAAAGTTGTTTTAGTGGCAGGGAGCCTGTTCATGCTGTTCACTATTTGACAATTAAAATAAGTGAATGCATGATCGCTCAGCAAGGGAGATCTTGCATCAGAAAATTATGACCAATGTTGAGCCATCTGCCTTCAGACAGTCATTTATATGTTAAAAAGAGTTTCAAGGAGATCAAAAGGAATGATTGAGATATAAGACTTCAAGTTATGAGAAGATGGAAAATTGTTTTCCTTGGAAAATAGATTAAAGGGGTAATACGATTAAGGAATTGATGATGCAGATGCAAGCGAACTTTAAACAGAAGAGGTTAAAGGTTTAACATTAACAAGCCATAAAAAAGATCAAAGGGATTTTTCAGCTGAAAGCATTGCTTATATGATACAAATTCTTAACAAAAACTGTGATAGTGTACTGATTAGCTCTCAGTGAACACAAAAGAAGATATGGTGCTGAACACAGATTAAGATGATCAAATGCTCAACAGTGTGTTTCGGGGGTAATTAAAAGGATGCATACGATAATAAAAATGTGAAGATGTATATTTTAGATTTTATGGCCTTAAATAGCCTTCAGCTCAAGGGGATCTAAGAATTGGCAAAAATCCGTTGTAGTCTTATTTTCAATACAATGTTTGGGAAAATTAAACTTCAAATCTGGCCTGGAGTGTGGTATAAGAGACGTGGAAAAGAATTGTCTTTTAAAATCTACCTGAACATTATTTTGGAATTCTGGGTGTAATGGAAATAAGTACAATTGAGGCGGAGGATCATCCATTATCTCCTTAAATGAATGTTGTACTCCCACTCTTATTTCTTGTGATTTTATGAACCCATCAATACACACATATCAAGTATGCATTTCTGACTAGATCAACCTTTTAGAATGGCACCAATTTAGTATTACTATAGGATGGGTGTTATTTGTAAAATTGTCACAGACGTGAAAAATGTAATTATTGTGTCTCCCATTGTTGAAACACATTTTCTTGCTTTTTAATGTCAACCAAGTATTTGATTTCAAGTGCCAAATTTTCTAATATAGCTCAGCTACACAGGCACAACACAGCAATGTGAGATATCCATTAAGTATTGTCCATTTGAGAACAATGAGGGAGGGGAAAATTCAGTGCAAGATGATCTCCCAAACAACATACAGTGACACCTGATTTAGTATGTGCGGATAATATGTGGCGATGACAGGATAAATTGTGATGCTTCCCACAAGAAAGATAATCCACCTACAGTTATATTTAAGGCTCATCAATGAATGATGGCTGTTTGGGAGAGGTATGAGTCAGTGCTCATTTAACCATAGTCCAGCCTCATTCACCGCCTCCAAGGTAGGAGGGAAGAAAAAGTATTCATTCACAACATGAACTTACTTGCAAGAAAAAAATCCTCTGAATGGTCCTTTGATGTATAGAAAAATTATTTGCACAGTTTAAGGATTCAATGCTAGCTGAGGATCATAACTAACCTGCAACATACCAATGGGATTTAGGTGATATCATAAAATACAGCACTGATCTTCAAAAATTTAAACATTCTTCAGTTATAATAATTTCCCAGAAATTGCTGGGAAAATAATTATTATTCCAACTACTTGGCATTTTGCCAAAACCCACCATAATTAAGGCCTATGAAAACTAGACAATTTGTGATGTGAAAGAGATACAGCACATCATCAGACATTGCTGAGCAATTTACATTATTCAACCACTAATTTTACATAAACCGTACCTCATAGATATTCAGTGGCGGCTCCTTCACGTTTTAAGAGTACAATTGGTTTGGTTTATGGTCCTGGCAAACCATTCAAACGTTCTAACAGGTAGTAAATTGTTCTTACAGATTTTTAATTTTTAAGGTTACATTTTAAAAAGACAAATTTTGTCAAGGTTTCTCATCTTGCATGCGTTCAGGACAATTGGCAAGAAATAGCAACTAAGGGAAGAGTCAGTACTTATAATTAAGTTGCTTGGCTGACAGCAAAAAAAAAATTTTCATCCTGGAGGATTCAATAATAACCAGAACAAAACTGCAACATTAGTGTGAAAAATACAAGCAAACCTTGCCACCGATATTTAGGGCTAGTATTTTAAGTTTTAAGAATATAGTTGATTTTGTCTATGGTCCAAGGTCCAACTAAGCCTCAGTAACAGTTAGTAAATTGACCTGACAATTTTGTAATTTTTAAATTTTGAAATTTTTCAGCTTGCACTTATTAGAACACAAAGTACAGTTGTAAAAGGAAAATAATATCTTTATACTGCATGGTTAATTGGTTGATAACTGGGCTCTGATTATTATTCACAAGGCTATGGACATTGTACCAGTTAGATGATGACTGACAGTTAACTGCAAAGCTTTGTTTAAATTTAGCCTTAGGCAGGTCAACTGTTTCTCTGTTGAGAGTTTGCTCGCTGAGCCGGAAGGTTAGTTTTCAGATGTTTCGTCAACATTCTAGGTAACATCATCAGTGAGCCTCCGGTGAAGCGCTGGTGTTATGTCCCACTTTCTATTTATCTGTTTAGGTTTCCTTGGGTTGGTGATGTCATTTCCTGTTCTTTTTCTCAGAGGATGGTAGATTGGCTCCAAATCAATGTATTTGTTGATGGAGATCCGGTTGGAATGCCATGCTTCTAGGAATTCTCGTGTGTGTCTCTGTTTGGCTTGTCCTAGGATGGATGTGTTGTCCCAATCAAAGTGGTGTCCTTCCTCATCTGTATGTAAGGATACGAGTGATAGTGGGTCATGTCGTTTTGTGGCTAGTTGATGTTCATGTATCCTGGTGGCCAGCTTCCTACCAGTTTGTCCAATGTAGTGTTTGTCACAGTTCTTGCAAGGTATTTTGTAAAAGACGTTCGTTTTGCTTGTTGTCTGTATAGGGTCTTTTAAGTTCATTAGCTGCTGTTTTAGTGTGTTGGTGGGTTTGTGGGCTACCCTGATGCCAAGAGGTCCGAGTAGTCTGGCAGTCATTTCTGAAATGTCTTTGGTGTAGGGGAGAGTGGTTATGGTTTCTGGGCCCGTTTTGTCTGTTTGTTTGGGTTTGTTGCTGAGAAATCGGCGGACTGTATTCATTGGGTACCCATTCTTTTTGAATATGTTGTATAGGTGATTTTCCTCTGCTCTGCGTAGTTCCTCTGTGCTGCAGTGTGTGGTGGCTCGTTGGAATAATGTTCTAATGCAGCTTCGTTTGTGGTTGTTGGGATGGTTGCTCCTGTAGTTCAGTGTTTGGTCCGTATGTGTTGTTTTCCTGTAGACGCTGTTTGAAGTTTGAAGAGGAAGGACACCACTTTGATTGGGACAACACCTCCATCCTAGGACAAGCCAAACAGAGATACGCACGAGAATTCCTAGAAGCATGGCATTCCAACAGGAACTCCATCAACAAACACATTGATTTGGAGCCAATTTACCATCCTCTGAGAAAAAGAACAGGAAATGATATCACCAATGCAGGAAATGACATCACCAACCCAAGGAAACCCAAACAAATAAATAGAAAGCGGGACATAACACCAACGCTTCATCAGAGGCTCACTGATGATGTTACCTAGAATGGTGACGAAACATCTGAAAACTAACCTTCCAGCTCTGCGAGCAAACTCACATCCAGAAACTCAACCTGAGCTACAAATCTTCTCAAAACTCATTTCTCTGTTGACTCTGAGTGCATGAAATGATCAAGGATCATCTTTCTTAATGCTGCCTGGTATGTTAGTTCTATTCAATGGATTGTGCACTCAGCCATTTTCCTGGAGGCAGGATATGATGAGAAATGACCACTCGTCAACCAGCAGTTGATGGCTTGGAAAGCCAATAAAAGTGGTCATTGATCACAGGTTGAATGGAAATTTCTGGCATCTGGTGGGCCTCACTGCAGCATTAGAAGGAAGATAAATAATGTCTCATTGGCAAATCAAGGAGACAGTGCTCCAGGACAATTCTGGGGCTAAGTTATTGTCTTATTTGTCTTCTGTTTCAGAAAATGTGAGGCTACCTGTCTTCTTTCTTCTTAAGTAGTCTCTTGGAGTTGAGGAAGATTTGCCTCCACTTCAGAGATGCTTGATGATTAGCAGCTAAGAGGGTTATGTCATTCACCTTTGCTGCATTTATGAGGTAATATAATCAATTGCTAACACCATATCCAGGTTCCCATGACTCCATTCATGCTGCTGATTGAGTGCATCAGGGAGTTGTAGCAATATGACTGACCTCTTCCTTGAGTCTATAACTTACTTGCTACAATTATACAGGGCCTGGTGAGACTGCACCTGGAGCATTGTGTGCAGCTTTGGTCTCCTTTTCTGACTAAGGATGTTCTGGCTATGGAGGGTGTGCAACAAAAGTTTACCAGAATGGTTCCTAGGATGGCATGGCTGATGTGTGAAGAGAGATTGGATTGCTGAGGACTATGTTCGCTGAAATTTAGAAGAATGAGTAGATCTCATACAAATCTGTAAAATCTTAACAGGTCACGACAGAATAAACATAGAAAGGATGTTCCAGATGAATGGGAGTCTAGAACAAGGGGTTATAATTTAAGGAGATAGGATAGGCCATTTGGGACAAATGGCTGGAAATTTCTTTACGCAGTGAGTGGTGAGCCTGTGCAATTGCCTGCTACAGAAATCAGTTGAGGCCAAAACATTGAATGTTTTCAAGAAGAAGTTTCAGGGCTAGAGGGGTAAAAGAGTATGGGGACAAAGCAGGAGCAGGCAGTCTGAGTTGGATGATCACTCTTAATCAGATTGAATGGCAGAGCAAGCTTGCAAGGCTAAATAGCTTACTCCTCCTTTTATTTTGTAAGTTTCTATTCCACATGTCTTTTTGAACACTCACTGCCTCCCATATCACCTACAGAGAAGTGTTAAAGTATTGGACAGGGGTGCAAGTGTGAGGGAAGCCTTCACATTGCCTCTTTCCACATTGCCACATTCTCCCTCTTTGTGAAAATTTCTGCGATCATGTAGGATGCAGTTGGTATGGCCATGCAACGCTCCCTTTGAATGAATATCCCCTCAATGAGATGTCTGGGTCATCAATATGTCTGCGCTCTGCGAGTAGTCAGTAAGCCTGGAAATGAGATCTTAATGCTATGACTGAATTAACCGGCAATGCTATTAAACTTGTTGCTTTCGCTCCTCACCTGCTATTGACCTCTGCTGCAAGCAGGTCGGTTGAAATAAAATTATACCCAATAACTCTAAAAGAACACAAATTAGTCTCCTGTTAGCCCTATAGGTGTATGTACACCAGATGGATTGCTGCAGTTGATGAGGGCGGCATCACCACCTTCTCAAAGCTATTAGGGATGGACAGCAGATGCTGCCATTGCCAGTAATGTTCACATCCCATGAAATTTTTCTTTGTGATAGGTAAGAAAACAGCTGTGGACACTGACAATTTATTGCTGTAATAGCATGACTTTTAATGAGCCTCAAGGACAGCTATTTTCTTCTCATCTTGATTTCAATGTTGAGTTTCAGGAAATCCAGGACATGCATGTAGAGATATACACTTTAACTGTAAGCACCAGTCAAAACATTATTGTTGCAATCCACTTATATGAAATATTCAAATCTTTAACCTGCCTTTCTTGAGGAGTGGTATACACATGCAGTCTTAAACCAGAAACTGGAGCTAGTTACCAAATGCACTAACATTTGACAAACTGAACCCCCTACCAAAACATTAATCCATATGCTCTTCAATGTTAACTTTTCTCATGTTTGCCTCCCTCTTCACAGATGGTGTCTGATCTGCTGAGGGTCTCTTGCATTTTCCATCTTTAACCACAGAAAAAGTGAGGTGTGAGGCAAATTTCAATTCAAGGTTTTGTTTACTATTATGGGGGGGGCACAATTTTAAGGTGATTAGAGGAAGGTATAGAGGAGATGTCAGAGGTAGGTTCTTCACAGAGACTGGTGGGTGTGTGGAATGCGCTGCCGGCTGTGGTAGTGGGGTCAGACTCTTTGGGGACTTTTAAGTAACGCTTGGATAGGCACATGGAGGATAGTAAAATGTAGAGTATGCAGGGTAGTCTGATCTCAGTAGGATAATATGTCGGCACAACATTGTGGGCCAAAGGGCCTGTACTGTACTGTACTGTTCTATGCTCTACGTTTATTTGCTTAAAAGTAATCTCACTTTGTGGCCTGGCATTTGGAATATCAGATCGGAATCTTTATGTTATCTGGGCTCAAATTTCTTGGCCATGAGAATTTGTTCATTATTTAGATGAGATATGGTTTGGTGTTCTACATCTCAATTCAACTAACAGTTTTGAATCCTGTAGCAGGGAACCACTGTGATATCTGTCTGTGAGTAACAAGTGGTCATGTTTGACAGCTTGAAGATCTAACAAAAGAAAAACAGTTGATCGGTTCTTTCTCCAGTTTGCAATTATGTTAAAGTTTGTGAGCAACAATGGTCACTCAGTCAAGAACAATTTTCTGTCCTCTTCAGAGCACTTTCAACAACTTTGTGTTGCTGCTTTGTTATTCCATTTGTTCACCCTGGCACCCTATATTACTAATGTAGGCTGAAAAACAATGTAAAAATGGCTAATTTGAAATGGCTGTAGAGGCCTAATGGATCAAGTGGCCCTTATCTGTGCTTCAAGGTTCTATAAGAATCTTTGTTTTGCAAGATCCTATGGTTCCATGTCATCGCTGTGATAGTTCCATATCTGTCAGAAACAATTAATTACTTTGGAAATAGAGTCAGTCTGATTTCCAGCCAACATAGCAGCCAAAGTGCCTACAAAGTTGTTCCACAAACAACAATAAGGTGAATGGCCATTTCACAAAAAGCAAAAAAAGACATTCTATTACGGGGATCAATTATTTATTTGAAAACAGAGTGCTCGTAAATGTTCTACTTGGAATATAAAAACCAATACTGTTTTGCAACTTAAAGTACCTTGCCTTGACTCTGTAACCATGAACTCTTGTTCTTTGAACAACACCCACGCTTAAGTTTAACGGGTCGGGCTCATGGCCAGACTTTTTATTTGTCCTTAGAAGTGAGTTCACAGGATTCTTCTGGTGGCACATTTCACTGATAAACTGCACATTTTGAAAGTTTCATACCACAACATTGTTTTTAAAATACCAGCAATCTTTAAGAATATATCACATGTGCCTTGAAAGTTCACATGGAAAATAAAAGGAAGCAGTGGAATGAATTGCAGACTCATTAACAATGATAGTTTTAACCTTCCTGTACGCATAAAGAGGGTGTTTGGTATGCTTTCCTTTATTGGTTGGCGCATTGAGTATAGAAGTTGGGATGTAATGTTACGGTTGCACAGGGCATTGGTGAGGCTGATTTTAGAATTCTGCGTAAAATTCTGGTTGCCCTTTCATGAGGAGGATGTTGTGCACTTGAAGGGGTGCACAAAATATTTACAAAGATGTCACCTGGGTTGGAAGGCTTGACCTATAGGGAGAGGCTGAACAGGCTGGTGCCTTTTTTCCTGGAGTGTCTGAGGCTGAAGGGTGGCCTTATAGATGTCTATAATATCATGAGGGCCATGGATAGGGTGAATAGCCAAGGTTTTGTTTCTAGAGTGGGAGAGTCCAAAACTAGAGGACATAGGTTTAAGGTGAGAAAGGAAAGATTTAAAAAGGATGTGAGGTGTAACTTTTACTCGCAGAGGGAGGTGTGTGCATGGAAAGAGCTTTCTGAGGAACTGGTAGAAGTAGAGTTAAAAGCATCAGGATGTGTTTATGAATAGAAAGTGCTTAGAGGAATATGGGCCAAATGCTGGCAAATGGGATCAAGTCAGAGTGGGATTTCTGGTCGGCATTGATGAGTTGGACGAAGGGTCGGTTTCCGTGTTATATGACTCTATGACTCTATAAGCGTTTTTATAGCAGCCAAAGAATTGATGAAATCAATGTGGCTCCCATTGTCCATAGGCTGAGGGGTAGGAGTGACCAACTATATCCCATACTTTCAGGATTAGGTCAGGTCTGCAGGAGGTCTAGAACATTACATCATCTCCCTTACAGGTAGGAATATTGCCATGAAACCAAAGACTTACTCCAATTAGGAGGTCACATTGTTGAAATAACAATGGAATTCTAACCACAAATGAGTGATTGTGAAACAATGATGGTAAAATTGCAAACATAACATTTACTGGATGTGTGAACTACATGCAGGATTATTAATATGTCATTTGAATATTTAGGACAGTTGAGGTGTCATTGCATTGCTCTCAACAACCCTGGGATAATGAGTTGAACCATTGCCTGCACTTCCTGATCCTAACTGCCATCCAGTAACAACTGCCTGGATTTGCAGTGACAGCTTGTGATGCTTGAGAACGGTGACCAAATACAAGATTTGGCTTTGTGCTTTCTCACCATCATTGAATAGCCCACCAAAGACTCAAACATGAAGAATTCAGTGAGCTGTTGACGTGTTTCCAGAGCAGTAAAACAAATAAATCACACACACATTTTCAGTTTAATTTCCCACTGCCTAACTCAGGGAGCATGAGGTAACTTGTAGAGTCACAGATATTGCTCCACGTACCTAAGTAGGCATTGATCCCTGCAGATCACCATGTGTTGTATATTCGCTGATGAAACTCACTAAATACTACTCTGAAATTGTTCCAATTATTTTTCCTAACCTCAGTTCATTTGCCTTCACTGAAGTACTACACTCCATGTCAAATTAGCTAAGTTGCAGTTAAGTTCAAACGCCTCAAACTTTTTTCTAGCATAAAATACTGTAACTTTAAACAATTTAAGTCAATCTCTTGCTATGGATAGAGCATGGCATAATGACCAATTTAAGATATTTTACATGATAAATTCAACGTGGATTTGAAAATTCAGTCTAATGATTGTTAAGGTGTCTTGGATCACAGTGTGTATCTAAGCAGTTCTTTTCAGATTCGGGTAAATATCATTAAGCGAAGGGTTGTCTAATAGGACTTTGCTTAAATATGAATGTTTATTAATTAATAAGAAAAGATTATCGTGGTAATAATAAATAAATCATAAACAGAAGGGAAAAGGAACAAAAAAGTCTCATGACCTTCTAGAAAAAGCAACGAGTCTCACGTCCTTCTGCCTGCTGGGGCCACCTTGACCAATGGCTGGCCTGGAGGCTTAAGTTTGTTCCTGGCACCGATTCTGAGTCAAGACGAAGTCCTTGACTTGGAATGAAGCTCTCTCTCTTATACAGTGTGACAAACAGCTAGCACAAAGAAAGCAGATACAATAGACAAAACTGCTGGCCAGTACAGAAAACACAACTACGGAAAAAGCAAGCCTCAGATGCCATCTTCGGTCTGTAAAGGAACTTTAGCAGGTCTCATTCAAGGTGATGAAGCTTGTCAAGTGTCATCCTAAACTTTCCCAGTCTATTTTCCCACCCTGTACAAACTATTTTGCTGTGCAGTTGTTGAATATCATCATTAGCTTTTAGTCCTTTGGCCCATCCTATACATAAGGGAACCAAAAAAAAGCTTTGATCCAGTTGAATAATTGTAGCTTCTTTTATTCCAAAAGCTAACAACACATAAACTTGTGTTTATGTGGTGTACATAATTAGAATATAAATGGAATATATAATGCATAATCTGCCAAAGCTGTCTTTTTATGTTGCATGATCTAATTGGATTGATCCATTTTGTTCTGCCCACCTGCCAGTTTTGCGGTCCTGCAAATCCATTGTGAATAGTGCAATACATGTTGATCAAGTGGTTAGAACCTCCACCAGTGGAGTGATGAGGCACAGGAAACCTGTCATCTTACCTTCCTTAGCTTGCTGTGGCTTTTTTATTCATTCGCTAATGAGACATGGGTGCCTCTGGCTGTATCTATATTACTGTAGGTGGCACGGTAGCTCAGTGGTTAGCACTGCTGCCTCACAGTGCCAGCAACATGGGTTTGATTCTACTCTCAGGCAACTGTCTGCGTGGAGTTTGCACTTTCTCCCTGTGTCTGCATGGGTTTCCTCCGGGTGCTCTGGTTTCCTCCCACAGTCCAAAGATGTGCAGGCTAGGTGGATTGGCCATGCTAAATTGCCAATAGTGTCCAGGGATGTGTAGATTAGGGGGATGGGTCTGGGTGGGATGGTCTGAGGCTCTTGTTGAGCTGAAGGGCCTGTTTCCATACTGTCGGGATTCTATGATATTGCCCATTCCTTTTTGCCCTTGAGAAGGCGGCGGTGAGTTGCGTCTTGAACTGCAGTCCATTTGGTGTACATAGACCCACAAGACCACAGATGGGGAAGTTCCATGATTTGGACCAATTCTAGTATCCCTAGAATAGGAAAGATGTTGTTAAACATGAAAGAGTTCAGAAAAAATTGACAAGGATGTTGCCAGGATTGAAGGGTTTGTTATACAGGGAGAGGCTGAATAGGCTGGGGCTATTTTCCCTGCAGCGTCAGAGGCTGAGGGGTGAACTTATAGAGGTTTATAAAACCATGTGGGGCTTAGATAGGGTGAATAATCAGGGTCTGTTCTCCAGGGTAGGGGAGCCCAAAACTGGGGATCGTAGCTTTAAGGTGAGAGGGAAAAGATTTAAAAAGGACCTAAGGGTAACTTTTTCATGTAGAGGGTGGTGTGTGTATGGAATGAACTGCCAGATGAAGTGGTGGAGGCTGGTACAATTACATTTACAAGGTATCTGAGTGGATATATGAATACGAAAGGCTTAGAGGGAACTAGATTAATTTGGGATATCTGGTTGGCATGGATCAATTGGACTAAAGTGTCTGTTTCCATACTGTCCAACTCTAAAATTCTATGACCCAGTGATGTTGAAACAAATGAAAATCATTATGATGGTGTGTGACTTGGAGGGGAACTTGCTAGTGGTGTTGTTCGTGGGTTTTGAAAGTGCTAACTAAGGAGTCCTGGTGAATTTCTACAATGCACCTTATAGATGGTAAACATTGGTCGTGGAGGGAGTGAAGTTGGATGTGGTGGCAATTAAGTAGGCTGTTTCATGCAAAATGATACAAAGTTTCTTGAGTTTTGTGATTTGAGCTGCACCTATTGAGGCAAGTGGAGAGTAGTCCATCATACTCTTGACTTGTGTCCTGTAGATAGGGCACAGGTTTAGGGAGCCAGAAGGTGAGTTAGTCGCTGCAGGCTTCCAAGCATCTGACCTGTGTTTACAGCACACTGTAGTATGTACATGGCTGGTCCGGTTGAGTTTCTGGTCAATGGCAACACACAGAATGTTGATCACAGAGATGTCAGTGATGGTAACAAAGTGTGGAGCTGGATGAACACAGCAGGCCAAGCAGCATCTTTGGAGCACATAACTCCTAGGAACACACAAGAAGCACTTAAATGCTGCTTGGCCTGCTGTGTTCATCCAGCTCCACACTTTGTTACCTCGGATTCTCCAGCATCTGCAGTTGCCATTATCTCTGATACAATTTCAGTGATGGTAATGCTATTGAATGTCAAGGGGTGATGGATTTATTATCACTTCTCGGAGATGGTAATTGCCCAGGTTTGTGTGGCATGAATGTTACTGCCACTTTTCGGCCCATGACCTGCTGCCTTTGGACATGGACTGCTTCCTGGAGTTGGAGAGAAGGTTACTGAATAAGAAGCTGAAGATGTTTGGGCCTAAGACATAGTCCTGAGGAACTCCTGCAGAGATGATGCTGAGATGATTGACCTCCAACAAGCACTACCATCTTCCCAAATGCCAGGTGTTCCCCTGATTCCCATTGACTCCAGTTTTGCCCAGGCTTCTGAGTGCCACACTCAGTCAAATACAGCCTTGATGTCAAGGGCAGTCATTCTCACCCGACCTCTAGAAATCAGCTCTTTGATCCATAATTAAACCAAAGCTGTAATGAGGTCAGGAGTGGAGTGACCCGGGCGGAACCCAAACTGCCCCTCAGTGAGCAGCTTACTGCTGAGTCGGTATTAATGACACAATCCATGGCCTTAACAATGACTGATAGGATGGTAATTAGTTGGGTTGGATTTGTGCTGCTGTTTGAGTACAGGACATACCTGGGCAATTTTCCACACTGTTGGGTAGATGCCAGTGTTGTAACTGCACTGGAAAAGCTTGGCTCGGGGATCATCAAGTTCTGGAGCACAAATCTCCGGTACTATTGCAGGATGTTATTAGGGCCCATAGATTTTGCAGTACCCAGGACCTCCAACTGTTTCTTGCTATCATGTGGAGTGAATCAAATTCGCAGAAGACTGGCAATTGTGATTTTCTAGATCACCGGAAGAAATTGAAATGAATCATCCACCCAGCACTTCTATCTGAAGATTGTCGCAAATACTTCGACTTTATCTTTTGCACTGATGTGCTAGACTCTTCCGCCATTGCGATATCTGTGGAGGCTCCTCCTCCAGTGAATTGTTTAGTTTTCCACTGCCGTCTATGACTGAATATGGCAGAAATGCTGAACTTAGATATATTCTATTGGTTATGGAATTGCTTAACACCATCTATCACTTGTTGCTTGTGGTTTTGACAAGTAAGTAGTCCTGTGTTGTAAATTAACCAGGTTAACACATCATTTTAATGCCTCATTGACACTTGGTGCTGCTCCTGGCATGCCTACCTACACTTTTCTTTGTGTAGGGGGGAGGTGGTTGAACATCATAGGAGCATCCCAGTGTACGTTTGTCATTGATGGCTTAACTTATCACAGATCAATGATCATAGCTGGGTCTCCCTAAAGTGTACAACTATGTCATCTTCCACTTTTCATGCTAAACAGAACCAGATTTCAGCATTTGGCCTTTTCTATATTAAGGTATTCCCCCTTGATTTTCTTTACTTAACATATCGTTGTAATAAACAGTAAATTTCACTCTTCTCAAGAATAAGGCAGACCTTAACATCCGACTGACTGCTGCACTATGTCATAGAGGTGAGGAAAGCTCCCGCATTTGTCACAGATCTCTGCTGTAATGATTGATTTCAAACACAGTATCCCTTAAAAGTGTAACTTGCTTGGTGTAAAGAGCCCAGTGGAGAGATGAAAAACAGCCCAGGTGTGGCTGTCACTATTTCTAAACACTAACTGACATTCTTCTTCTTATATAGTTTATAGCAGCAAAAATGCCAAAATATTTATTCATTTGCGTAACTGAAATTTATATCTTGTTGAAGCGTGCAGTTGTGTCACTTTACTCTTCACTGGTTCGGAGCTAGCGCAGGCAGAGATTATCTTCAATCTATAGAAAGATTGCCAATTGCATTCCAACAGTCAGAGATTGGGCAGGCTTCAACAAGAGAATTAGCTGAGCAACATGAAAATTGCAGCAGAAGACTATTTTCATGTATTTGATATAAACTGGATCCTAGAAACTTTGGAGTGGAATATTTTGGGAATTGGTTGAGATGCAGGAGACATAAAGGGAATATTTTTTAATTGTTAGTTTGTGACCAGTGGCAGATAATCAATTAGAGTGAATAGGAATCCATTTCATTTTGAGCTGGTGCTAGCTCCCTTCAAACTTCGTGAAATGAGGCCACTGGCACAATTGAGATGGCCTCCTAGTGACTGGTCCACTGCTGCGAAAGCCTCCTTGCCCTCTGACAGAGCAGCAAGTCTGAAAGGCTATAGACCTATCAATGATTGGGCCTGTAGAGGGGTTTGCACTCCATCCTGATGTTCCAACTGATTTTGGGAGTCTTCAGTGTAATGTTCTCTGTTGGCTAGCTGGGGAACCTCCATGTCCAGACACTTCTGTGGTTTTCCAACTTACCTCAGCAGTGCCCATTTCTCCAAGTGGGACTGCAAAGGTTGAGTCAGAAATATCAAGGTCAGGTGGAATCCAAAGTAGGGAACTGTGAGATCATCTACATTGGATCAAGAGAGAAGCTGTTTTGATAAAGGAGAGGTAGTGTGTTTCTAATGGGCCTCTAATGGGGTTATACTATATTGACTCCTGGGACAGGCATCGCTGCTAAGCCACTAAATGTGAATCCCAGGCAGTATTTCTCATTGACATCATGGATGAATGTCATGCAGACCACACAAGTTGCTACATTAGTAGGCATCATGTTAAAACATAAATGAAGACCAATTCTATTTTATCATAGGAATCTTTGTGTAAATGCAAATTTATCCATCTGATTTTTCTGTTGCTTACATGCTTGCAGTTTTGTGCTCTGCTCTTTCTGAGGACCAAAGAAGGTGATATTGCAATAGTAAGTAGAAAGACTGCCACATCTTTTTGTCATCCAATTGAAAAACTCCCGAAATACTAATTCAGAAACTTCTTTTCAGACTTGCAACCACTTCCTTCCTGTATAGCCTGATCAACTGGCGTTGGTATGACTAAGATCCACTATCAGTGTAAGAAAGAAGACATTTCAAACACTTCTACTTTTTTTTGAAAACAGCATCTAAATATCAATTATCAGGAAGTTGCAAAGTCAAAGGGGATTTTTTACACTCTGCAAATACCCTGAATTAATTTTCAATGGGGTAAATTGTCATTCAACAAAACTAGAAGTATAATGCATGAGAGATTGCCTCTGGGTGACTCAGTTCAAAAAGTGTGTTTGAACAAGCTTTGGCCTCAAATCTCTACTTTATATGTGACAAAGCACCACCACCTTTAGGTTGACTTTATTAGGTCTCAAGTCAAAAATAAAGCTGAACTAAAATATTTACCTATATTTGCTTATGTAACTGTAGCAAAGTGATGTGGGTTCTGTTTGAGTTTTAATTAGGGCCATTTGTCATATATTCTACTGCTGTAGTCTCCAGGCCACTCACTGCACATTAAGTCTTGAGACGTTGAACAACATACATTTTAATTTGGCCGAAAGGTTGACTTTGGCTTTGGATTTCACAGACGGTTGCAGTTTAGGTGCATGCTGCTCCATGATAAACTTCAGTGTTTTAGGCAGTGGGTTCTTTGAATTAGGTACTGATGCATCAGCATGAGACATTGGTTATTTGTCAGCTATTGTTGATGAAAATATGCAATTTGTTGAATTCAAACAACACAACACTTGCTAAAATGATAGTTTTGTTTCAGATATTAAGAGCTTTTCTTGTCATTTATTAGGACAAATAACCTGTTGCAATATAACATCTCATGACAGATCTTGAAGATTTTGACTTTTACCACACAATGATTTATTGTGTTGAAATTTGTTGCATAATGACAGGGACAGTTTTCTTAGCTGATCTCTTAAATGACAATTTACTTGTTGCAAAACATTTGCTGAACATTCAGTTGTTGGTTGATATTTTAGATTTGTCTTAAATAACAAGACAAAGAGGTAAATTTTCCTTGGCATTTCACACTCAAAATCATCAAGGTTGGCTTACATTCTGACCTTCATTCCTAGTACACCCATCATTATACCTGGTAGTCTTGTTTGACATGGCTCAAGTGCCTTGTTTAAGCGATAGAAATCAGGGGTCTGTGATAAAGCAGTTTCAGGTGCCAATCGATGAAGCCTCAATTAAAAAGTATTATCCAATGACACTACATTATCAAACTGTTATGTGTTGATTGTTTCAGATTCAATGTGCCAAAGAAATAAGACCATATCGGATCTTGACAAAATGCCGTCTCCTGTATTTGGTTTTATTGGTTACAGAATGCTTCGAGAGAGATTGCTTGCAGAGTTCTAGATAAGGTTCAAAATATTTAAACAGAATGCCAATTCAATACTGCTCAGGAACAGGCCCACCATGCCTGCGCTGATTCTAATCCTTATTTAGACTCGCTATTTTTGCCCATGTGTGGTTTCTATACCTCTGTTCTTCTCCTGTTCAGGTGTCTATCAAGATAAGCCTCAGACGGTACTATTGTGCCTGTATTAGCACCTCCACTGGCAGTGCGTTCCAGGCACCCACCACCCTCTGTTTGAACAACATTCATCCTCTCACCTTTAACCTGTGCCCTATCAACAGCTAGAGATACTACAAGTCCTGCTTCCCCTGATAATCTGGTATGGCACTTATTTCATCTATCTTTGTAGAATGAAAAGCTGTACGATGCATAGAAGAATGAGGCTTATCAAAATTTGAATATTTCTGCTCCAAATTTTGTTTTTAATCAACTGATCTACATGTCTTACAAGTTCAGATAAGATATTTAGGGTATCATAAATTATTCCAAGCGTACCTCAGCAAAGGCAAGAGTTCTAGTTCAACTTTCATGGGTTTTCAAAGTTGACAAATATTCACTTTGGGATCTTCCACAATTTTAAAAAATTGTTATTAACTCTCCACGTACATTGGTGTTGGCACTGTTAGCAATGACACAATCTAGTCACATTTTCTTGTAATAACCACTGCAACTCCTCCCATGCCATAAGTTGCTCAGGCACAAATTGCACTATGACAAACTCAAGCTAAAACTAAATAGCTGGCCAAATTAGGTCAATTTACTATCCTCTGACGCACTTCATTACCACTGCCAGATTCAGCTGCTATGCACCTCCAGGAACTGTGCCAAGTTTTTTTTAAAAGCTATACCACTTGGAAAAATACAACTTCATGCCAAGCAATATTGACACATCCTACATGTTTTTCTTTCCTGCTCCTAAGCAGTATTTTCAAAGGAGAATCTAGCATATTGGATCATATTCTTCACTTGTTCTTTGTAGGTGGTCAGAAGGCCTTCTTACCCATTTTCAGTACTGGGAGCGTGTTAAATCATGTGGAACACAAAGTCCTAAATTATGATTTGTCATTATGTTAGTTGGTATCAACTGTTTCAGGGTGGCACAGTGGTCCCCCTTGATTAGGGAATTACTGAGGTTCTCTCGTCCTGATAGCTTCCAGCAAATTATAGGTATGTAGATGTTGATTGAGGGTAGGATGGCTTTGGTTGTGATGATTAGTAGAAATAGCTTTCTCGTGCTAATGCTACTGGGTGAGTGTAAAACTTATCTGAAATGAAACCTAGTGGCCGTAACAGTGGGAATTAATCTGACAAATTCCATAAAAGGCTTAAACATTAAGTCATCTTCAGTGAATTGTGACAAATGCTTAGGTTGTTAAAAGGCAATTAAGAATCGTACTATTCAATTGCCAGGCAATGGCCATCTCCAGCAGAAGTCCAATCTAACTCCTATTGACAGTGACATTAAAATCGTGAAATGATTTGGTAATGGCAAAAAACACTACATAACTCTCTCTGAAGGGTCTAGGCCCGAAATGTCAGCTTTTGTGCTCCCGAGATGCTGCTTGGCCTGCTGTGTTCATCCAGCTCCACACTTTGCTATCTTATAAATGCAAGTTGTTGGTCACTGAGCAAGAAACTAAACTGCACCACCCACTTAAATGCAACGGCCAGCAAAGAAAGTCAAAAGCTGAATTCTTGGAGGTAAACCGGCTCACTTCCAGACTTGTGCCCCTTTCTGACCAGCAGGGTTACAGAACGTATCCAGAAATACCTTGTTTTTGTCTGGATGAGGTAGCTGCTTCAATAAGGTCAACACCATCCATTGCAAAACAAATTGCTGTCAGCGCTTCACATGCTCCTATTAAATGATTTACACTGTCCATCACTTGTGCGCCAGGAGTGCAATTTCTACTATCTACAAGATGGGTTTTTGCAACATGCCAAGGTTCCTTTGGCAATACATCCCAAGCCCACAACCGTCACCTACTGGAAAGACAAAAGACAGGATGGAAACGCTGTTATCTTTAAGTTTCCTTCCAAGTCACATCCATCCCAAACTGGACATGGATTATCATACTGTCATCATTGCTGGATTAAAATCCTGACGTAACAGCATTCTAAGAGCATATGGGACCAAATTTCTTCCCCAGAGTGATTTATCATTTATTTCAATCAATCAATCAATCATTCAGAAAAAATGTACATCAGGAGTTTCAAGAAATGGACTTATTGTAAAAATATGGAAACCACAACCGTTTATACAAAAAAATTAATTTTACAAATTAGTAGTCACTGTACATGAAATTACATATTTTGCATTATTTGCAAAACCTCCAAAATTATGCAAAATATTTTTCCAGCTTCTTTAATACAATTCTCAAATTCAATGCAGATAACCAGCTGCAACACTAGCCTTTCCTAGGTGACTAATAGATTATCTATAAAATGAATCTCCTTGTACCTGACCCAAAATAAACTAATGACCTTTTTCTTTTGGTTAGATAGTTTAAGTTCTGCATATCCAATGTACAAATGTAGGAAACCTGAGTAGAGCCATTACAAGGTAAGATTCAAACTTTCTTGCCTTATAATTATCAACAGTAAAAAGATTGATCAAAATGAAAGACCAGTTTCATTAAATGAGCATCTAGCACCTGGAAGGTGTCTCAATTCATGACCCAGCCATAGAAGTTCATTCAGAAAATTTTCCATTGGTTAACCAGAGTTACTTTAAGATAGCTCTTGGTACTTCAGCCTATCAAAAATATTTGCTGCAACCCTACAAGTAAGCTATATAAATAATATATACACATATATTTACATAAACTTTATAATACATGGTATATTAGAAAAGGCCAGTGATCGAATCCTTCACCAGTATATTGCTGCTAAAGGACTGCATTTTTAATTACCTTCCAAAAACACTACTTGTACATCTCTCCCACACTTATGTCACTCAGGAGTCTTTCACAATGCCTTAACCTTGGCAGCAAAAAAATGATAGCTCTGCGACAGGAAACAGCTGCCCGAGCCACTTATAAAGCTGGTAAATTACCTTGCAGTATTTAAACTCCAGCTTTTAAATGTTATCAAACAGTTTCATGCCTCCACTAAAAGGATAGCACTAATTCTTGGAACAGTCAACACAAAAGACAATGACATATGGGAACTCTTGGTTTTACAGGCTGCAGATGTGACTACCATTGCAAGGGATTAATGATTGTATTGCATGTTAAACTATTTCCTGATAGTTGCTTAGCAACTGTTCAGCGTTTCCAAGTTTTGTTCAGAAGACATTGGCCTCTGAGGAACACTTAGATTTATCAAAAAAAAGAGATGAGAATAACTCCAGTGTAGGGTGCAACCCAATACTTTCAAGGACCTGACTATATTAGGGCTGATGTGAACTTGTAACAATTTTCGTAGCCCATTTCTCAACATAGCAAACGAACTGTTTCATGTGGCAGATAAATATTAACTAACTTGAGATGAAAGGCATCATAAAACAATGGACAGTGTTGTGCTTGTGGGAGTGATCCTTAATTGCAAATAAAACACTCCCATTTTATGGAAACACCTTTGGTTTGAAGCTACAATAACACAAATGTACTCATGTTATTGTTAAATAATTTCTTGCTGGCACTGGATTGTTTGTAGGAGTACTCAATGTTTTCAACAAAAAGAAGAAAGAAAAGCTCTTGTTTAAAAATTAGGCAACATGCAACCAGAAGGGAAAATGCATCACTGCGCTGAATCGAAGTAATAAATCAATACTTCACGCCTCCACCAGGTTAGCAGTAACTATATTAAAAAGGGTTCCATTGCCAGGTGTCAATTTTGGCAAAACAAAATCAAAAGGAAGATGCCTCCTTAACCGTTCCTCCCTGCGGAACGTACGTCTCCCCACCATATCAGACCAGTCCATAGTGAAATCATTTGGCTTCTGCCAGTCACATTCTCACTGTTAGGAAATTACAAAGAAACAAAGTGGCTATGAAGGGACAGCAAACACATCAATCCTCAGTGTCTGGCTGAACTCCGAGCATAGCATGAAGTTCCTCTGCTGTGTATCCCAGCAGATTGTGAAGGTCGCAGACGAAGCGGTAGACATATCTCTTGCCACATGTCTTGTGGATAATGTTCTTGTCATAGTAATAACGTAGGCCCCTGCTCAATTTCTCATAGTTCATTTTGGGTTTGTTCTTCCGTTTGCCCCATCGCCGAGCAACCTGCGACCCAGCAAGAAAGCAGAAAAAGATGTTGACACATTCAGCAGCAAAACTGCAGATCATTTACTAAAAACAATGTGCTGATAAATACAGTAACTGGATAAAGACTCAAAATTGATATCAGATTGACATTAGATCATTTTGACTATGCATAGTTACTTTACATTCCCTGCTTAGTGTACAGTACTATTTTCTTCCAAGCCTCTCTGCATGAACCACCATTCCGGGGCTGAGTATGAGCAGTAGCTCGTGAACAATTTTCAGGCCCATGTCAGTCAAGCTTCTCTTCTCTGTTGCTGCCTTTCCAAGATGACTTAGCTAGGATCATAACTGTTGGTGCCAGGCATTACTGCATTTAAGAATGAGGATACAAACCTTCTACCCAAGGGGTACAAATATGAATCCTGGTGTAGGTGCACATCACTGTCATTTACACTGTGACTCAAGAGATTCTAGTGACTTTTACTTTCTCTGAAAAAAGTTAGGGGACTGTCTGCCAAATGTCAAGTATTTTGCTTTAAGTATTTAAAACATGACTGAACCCACTCCCAACCCACAGGCTGATAATTTAGGAGATTCTTACCTCATCAGGGTCAGTCAGTTTAAACTCCCATCCATCGCCAGTCCAACTGATAAACGTCTGACAGGATTTATCTGTCAGTAATTCCAAGAGGAACTGCCAAAGTTGAATGGGTCCACTTCCTGCACAAATGAGTGTTAAGAAGGATGCAAATTAAAAATGGAAACACATTTTGGTGATTGAAGCTTTTTTTAAAATCAGGATCTTGAAAACTGATTATTTTGCCAAAGTTGTAGAGCGTTCAATTCTGATTATCAGGCATAAAAAATAATACTGCAAATACTCTCATGTTCTGTAAACTAATGGGAAGTCAAGTGGTTTCTCAACCACTGACATTTTATTCTGAAGTAACATAGCTTGAAAGTAGTATTTTTATGAGAAATTGTCACCCATTCACAGAAATCAAAACAAGTAAAATGGCTGATCTTGAGCTGGGATTTTTTTACTAATAATAATCTGTTGAAAAATACTGCCTTAGCGTCTAGTTAATGAGTCAGCAGTCTTAACCTAATTTGCAGATTTTTAAACGTGTTAAAAACAGGGCTTTCTTTTTGCCAGCTGGAATATCTGATTGTGAGCCAGTCATGAGCTCTGCAGGAAGAGTGTGGCTGTCTCGGTGCGAAGAAGGGACGCTACTACGTGTGACAGTTCTTCAGAAATCCCCACCATCATGTACTGTGGAACTGGTCAAAGGACTAGCAATTTTTTTTTAAAAACTTCAGTCCCCTCTCGTCAATTCCTACCAACGCTTGCTGTGTACGGTCCATGGGAAGAGGAAGCCCTCCACTTCTTTCAAGAAGATTATCCAATCTTTTTGTATGAGCTTGAATTATTATTGTTAACTATTCAGAAATGTAACACAGCTGTGTCAGATTCTCTACCCACCTGAAGTCTCTCAACATATGCTGGCCAACAAGCCTCACTGCACAGTAACAAGAGGTGGAGGTAGAATGCTTTGATTGTTTAAAAGAATCCTCCCAGAGTAGCCAAGATCACCTTTTAAGATCTGCACTGAGATCAGCAGATATTGACACGGTTTCTTTTCACGAAGGGCAGGATATTTTCCTCAACTTAAGGTAGATAAGAGATTGCCTTAAGCAATGTAACCCGATATCATTCAACCCAAGATTTATTTTATGCAGTTGCTTGGCTTTTGAAGAATGGTTGTGATTTGACGTACCTGTACAGGTACTGTTTTCCTTTTTCAATTGGGAAAAAAAAATCAAAGATCCTTAGCCAGCACAATCAAAATCCACAACCACTTCCATCTACAAGGACAAGAGTAGCAGGCACATGGGAATACCATGATATGCAAGTTCCCCTCCACACCACTCAACATCCTCATTTGGAAATATATTGCGTTCAGTTCCACTGGGTCAAAATCATTAATTGCCTTCCGAAAGCTATTGAGGGTGTGCCAAACAGAGTGTTCAGGAAGGAAGCTCACCACCGCATTCTTAGGGACAATAAATGCTGCCCCAGCCACTGCAGCCCACAACCCATGAGTGAATAAAAAAAAACAAGGAATTCCTTACCTGTGAATCCAGCCAGCACTGCTGCTGGGATGACCGGTTTTCCTTGCTCCAATGGCTCTTTTCTCTCTTGGATGTAATCTTTAAAGGAGATATTTGGTTTGTTCGGACAGAGAGGCTGGCTATACTCATCATCAAAGCTATCCTGAGAAGGAACACGCTGCATGTCACACAGAGATGACTGACTGTTCCAAGATTTCAGCAATGCCCCTGCACTATCGAAGCTATCCACGCTTTCAACAGATCCTGGCTTCCTGCTTTCAACTGACAAAAAAAAGAAATGAAAGGAAGAACAAGTTTGAAAATACACGTTAAAAAGAAATTATGAAAAACTCTTGTTCCCAACTCCCTTCAAGTAATTCTTTAGCTTATTTGATATCGTTCTTTATTTCAATTCTACTGGGCGACACGGTGGCTCAGTGGTTAGCACTGCAGCCTCACAGCGCTAGGGACCCGGGCTCGATTCCAGCCTCAGGCAACTGTCTGTGTGGAGTTTGCACATTCTCCCAGTGTCTGCATGGGCTTCCTCCGGGTGCTCCGGTTTCCTCCCACAGTCAAAAGATGTGCGGGCTAGGTAGATTGGCTATGTTAAGTTGCCCGTAGTGTTCAGGGGTGTGTGAGCGTGATGGGTCTGGGTGGGATGCTGCAAGGGGCAGTGTGGGCTTGATGGGCCAAAAGGCCTGTTTCCACACTGTAGAGAATCTATATCTTTTGCTTCTTAGTTCCATCTTGCCTGTGAAACTATGGGCAAAATTACAACACACAAGCTCATTTATCTGGCATGAAAAATCGACTCCCATATATAACAAAGCCAACAGTTCACACTCTCCACCAATACTAAATAACACACACATACGCGTTTGAGCTCACAAAGTTCCCCTTGAACACTTACCCGGGTCGATTATGCCAACATGCAGACCGTTTGCATTCATTCGCTTTTGCTGCATGGGGTAGTAGCTCATGTCCACCTTATTCAGATGTGGGTTAGAAAGAGTTGGAAAGCCTTGGTTCAAATTGAGAAAATCTTGGTTACTCGAATCTGATGAGATCTGACAAAGCTCTGACAGGAAACTTCCAGTAAGATCAGAAAGCTGGTGTCCACATTGGGACTGATTGGAGCAGAATGCTGTAATATATTTCAAAACAAAAACATCAAAATCAACTGGATTGTCATTCAAACTGCCACTTCCATTTGGTCTGAATGGGACAGAGTTGTCAAGAACCAAACCTTTAACAATCACGCCAAATTTTAAACAGCAGTTGCAACTGGAGTCAGTATTATCTGGAATTATTTGATGCTCAATCATGGCTAACACCAATTGGCTTCTGTTTATCTCACATCAGATGCAGTTTTCATACCCACCAGCTCCATTCTTCTTGAGAGTGGCTGATTTGACTTTGCTGATGTACAATGAACTACTGCCTAAAAAAACTTTAACTCTGTATGCGCTATGCCCATCAAATGTAGGAGTCAGAGACAAACCAGAAAACTCTGAAATTTCTCAAGGATAATGTGAAAAAACTGCTGGGCTTAAAATTTCTCAGTAATTGAGCAAAAATTATGTTAAAACATCATGTTTTTATTGGCTCAAGGATACCAATTTAAACCAAACCTAAACAAATCAGTCTAATCTGCATTCATCTTGGAGTCTTTCCTGTTCTGACATGTCTCCAAACATTGACAAACAAATCTAATCTAACTAAATGTTTTGAGAAGGGTCGGCTGTAACTCAGAACACAGAACCCAATATGCAAAAAAAAAGTAATTACTATGCGTAATGTTATTTAGCCTGACTCTGCTGAAAGTAGAACCAACAGCTAGAAAAATTCCTTACGCCACAGCTATTAGATTCTTATTGATTTCAGAGTGTGCCTATTGAGAGCTGGGCTGGAATTATATGGAGGTGAGTCAGAGGTCTTTGACAGCAGCTCGACAGTAAGCAGCAGACCCTTGATGCTAGTCTCTAGAAGACAATTGCTGAATTATGAACCAAATTAGTCAGGAGGGCATCGACTAAGGTGCTAGATCAGGAGCCTGGGGCGTAAATCTCGGCTGCCAAGAGATGCAGGCCATTCAAAAGCTCAGGATAATGGACCAATCCAGTACATAGGCAACAGATGGTGCGAGAGGGCTCTACGTCATTGAGTCCTACAGCACAAAAACAGACCGTTCAGTCCAACTCATCTGCACCAACGAGGTTTCCCAAACTAAGCTAGTCTCACCTGCTCCTCTGATGCCTGTTGTGTTCATCTAGCTCGACACCTTGTCATCCCTAATCTCATTTGCCTGTGTTTGGCCCATATCCCTCTAAACCTTTCCTATTCATGTACCTATCTTTAAAATGTAGTAGCTGTACCTCCATCAGGTGGCATGGTGGCGCAGTGGTTAGCACTGCAGCCTCACAGCGCCAGGGACCCGGGTTCGATTCCAGCCTCGGGCAATTGTCTGTGCAAGTTTGCACATTCTCTCAGTGTCTGCGTGGGTTTCCTCCCACAGTCCAAAGATGTGTAGACTAGGTGGATTGGCCATGCTAAATTGCCGGTAGTGTTCAGGGGTGTGTGGGCTATAGGGGGAAGGGGTCTGGGTGGGATGCTCCAAGAGGTGGTGTGGACTTGTTGGGCCGAAGGGCCTGGTTCCACACTGTAGGGAATCTAATCTAATCTAATCTAACACTTCCTCTGGCAGTTCATTCCACATCCAAACCATCCTCTGTGAGAAAGTTGCCCCTCAGGACCTTGCAAATATTTCTCTTCCCACCTAAAATGTGCTCCCACCCCAGGGAAAAGACCTTTGCTATTCATCTTAACTACGTCCCTCATGATTTTATAAATCTCTATAAAGGTCACCCCTTAACTTCCTACATTCCAGTGAAAAAAGTCCCAGGCTATCCAGCCTCTCCTTATAACTCAAATCCCCCAGTCCCAGCAACGTCCTGGTAAATCTTTTCTGAACCCTCTTCAATTTAATAAAATGCGCAGTGAGTTATCACTTTGTGGTGCTGGGCGGGTCCGTCAAACACTGACTGAGGAACCCCAGCCCAGGGAGACTGCCTGCTTGCCATTCCCCACGTAGGGGTTTTACTTGTCTGCTTAAAAAGTTTGCTGAGCCACCAATCCACAAATGGGGATGGCACTGCACCTCCCCAACCACCTGGACATGGGAAATTGGTTTTTACATTCATAGCAATCCTAGTATTATGAGAAGGCACACACAGAACATGGGTGACTTTTTAAAAGGGGCTGTTGGCTTGCTGAATGTTCCATGTTCATCCTGTTTTCATGAAGTGTCTGTAATGTCTCTTCTGAAATTTGTGACTCTAGGAAATTTGATGCCCCAAGGTCCCCCAAACATTCAGACTAATTTTCATCCAGACTCCCTGATCAAATTACCGCACGCACAAATCTGACTTTAACTGAAGGCTATATTGGGCTTTAGCTTCAATAGTGAGACTGGCAAACGAAGAAACCCATCCAGTAATTCTGGTCTTCAAATAAAATTGTATGGCAGTCCTTTGTTAATGGGATGTTTTGGTAGGGCTGCATGTAATATGAAAATGCAATCATCTGCGTATGAGAACTTTATACCAAAAATCTACCTAACCAGTTGCAGAGAAAAGAATCCCCAAAATGATGCATTATCAGCAAAAAGCACAAAAAGTTTTCAATAAGACAGCTGGAGTATCTTAGCAGACAATGCAATCAAAGGAGCTGAGACAAGGAGCTGCTCTCAGCAGCTGTGGGATTTTCTCCAGCAATTGTCACTGAAACCTATAATATGCTTGGAGGTTATTCAGCCCAACAGGACAATGTCAGAATATATTATAATCAGTGAACTTGAGACGTACCGAGGAAATTGTTATTATCCACCCAGCGGGAGCTTGTGTTGACGAGAGGGGAAGTTCCAAAATAGTTCAATTGCGGTGATTCCTGGCAATCTAAAATTCAGGATGATAAAGAAGAAACCAGATTAATTTTTTTTTAAAAATTGAAGGAGAAAAAGGTGGCATTACTTCAAATACCTAAAATGTAAAAAGGCTGACTAGTTCCAGGCCTCACTTTCATGGCTTCGACAGCTTCTAATTGAAGCATCTCTGATACAGAATCTGAGATCGGGAACTCCATACATTATAAATCACAGGCACAACCAATGTCTGCCAAATTCAAAATGCAGTACACAGTGGAACTGTGTATCATGTAATCATACCAAATGCTAAATCCAGAGCAAGACGATCGATATTAGACAAGCACTTTGGATTGACAATTATATCTAATATCAGAATCTTATACCGTTCTGCATCTCAGAGAAACACACAGTCAGGAGACAGTGGCTTATTTAGGCTTTTTTTTAAAAATTGAAAGCTTATCCATTGGATGAGGGGTGCAAGTATTTTAGACATCCATACTCAAAAGTGATTGGCCATATTCAGTTTAAGCATGGTTACAGGCAGGGACTGTCAGATGGGATTCAACTAAATTGCAATTCAGGGGATTATTCTTACTAAGCTACACTTAAAAAGGAGGATAAAGTGAATTATTTGTCTCACGTCTTACAAAGTATTTTCATTAAATACAGCTTAGAGTGATTAGATCTTAGAGCACTTTTGGTGCAGAGGTTGTGCCTATTCCTTTGGGCTAAACGATCTGGGTTGAAGTTCTGCCTGATTTGGTGGTGTGTCATATCATGCCTGAACAGGTTAATTAAAGTAACTAGTGATCAGGTCTCAACCTTATAGGAAAATCTTCTTTATTCAATGGGTCTATGCATTCCCAAACCAAACCATAGCTGTTGTCCTTAGTGTGCACATTAAAACTAGTTGCTTTCACTAGCAAGAGGGTGATTGCTATCAGAAGCAGAAAGTGTTATTGTGACATTCGAGGTCTTGCAGTAAAAAGGAGGAGATTGTTAAAGCTGTAATGAGGGGTTTTTAACTCTACATCAGCCTTGTGGCATAGGACTGGAGATTACTGAACAGGAATTCTTTTACCTCTAATGAATAAAAAAAGTCTAAACATTGAATACCTAAAAGACATGAAGTTTTCCCAGTAGCACAGCTTTCATACAAAATTACAGATACTCAAGATGTGATCACTGGGGTGCGTAACTAAGTTTGCTGATCCCTACCAAGATGATTTTCCACGTTTTAAAACTGGTCTCTGAGTTAGACTAGGGGGAAAAGAAACAAATAGGTGACGCTGATATCCAGTGATAATTACTGGATGAACAAATAATACTTGTTGCAAGCAATACAGGTCATACTGGTGAGGACAGATGTGATGGATTCTGCAGATGAACAGACAAGCCAACATTAAATGTGACGAATCACACCAGTGTCATTTGGTTGAGATACTGGTAGGCAATTAAAGGTCACAAAACAGCACATAGGCCACAAATGGCATTTGAGGTAATAGTTAGACAAGAAAGACTCAATAATTAATAAATCATAGAGACTAGCTGATGACACTATTCCCTTTAGCTAGGAGTGCCTCATCATTAATTAGGGCCACTTGTTTCACACTTTTAAAAGGAAATATTTCTAATGATTGTTATACCTTTCATTAGTTGGTCCAAATGCTCCCAAAGAATGTCTCCAATGAAATCAGGTGCCAGCTCCAGAAAACGTTCCTTCCCAAGATCACAGAGGACCCGACCAGTCATGTAGAATTTTTGGAAATTGACATTCTCCAGACTGAACTCATTCACAGCCCAGTGCAGCCACTGATTGACATGTTGCTCAGTCCAAACATGAGGGTCTTGAAAGAAATCAAAAACTGAGTTTAACGGCAAAATATGTATCAAAATTGCTGATACTTATTATACTGTTCCCAAAGATAAGTGTTTGGGTCGTTTATGCTCAATTCAAGGTTTGTGTGTAGTGGGAGTGACTGGATGAAGACATATAGGTTTTAAATATGTACCATGCATGCGGTTACCCTTACATGAAATCTTTATAATCGAAAAGAAATAGAAACGATCTTCATCTGAGATCATTCTTCACAATTCTCCTGAAGGTGGCCAGTCATACCACCATGCAGTATGGCCATTCAGGCCACAAAGTCTCCTCACGTAAAATAACAATCACTCAACTATTCATTACTCATTTGATGAGTATGACTGAACCCTGAACTCACCCAGCAACCAAACACTTTGCAGTGATATCACTATGCAATTACCAGGAATGGAATTTTAACGTTTATGGCTCATGGTGTGTATATCTTGAAGTCTGATGCCTTTTGCAGACATTGTTTGGTCTATACTGAATTTGGACAGCTTTGTCCAACAACAAATACTTTCCATTTACTGTAATCACAACCAGTCTCATTTTACTGAACAGTGGGCAAGAGTAAAAATTTCTTTGTGAGCAATTTTGGGTAAGAAAAGACAGGACGCAAACATAAATACGGTGACCGTTTTCAGGTCGGTTACCTTTTGGGATGCTGAGACGACATCTTTCCTTAGCAAAGCCACTAAAGCTTTCCTTCAGGGCCTGGCTCATGACTGCTTTGCTGCCAGGGGTTAGGAGTGGAACCTCATTAGTTCCAACATCTGCGGACAAGAGGAACAGCAAAGTGAGAAATAATCCTTCTGTCATGAGTACATTTTCCTTAAGAGTTTCCTCTTTAAGCCTGCCCACTAATAATTCTTCAAAGACAAACTTTGCAACTGTGGCAAGGTAAGTGGTGTTCCATGAATCTCCAGTGTCACGTTCCAATACCTCATTATTCAGCTTAACTGACATTTTGGATAGTTCAATTATACCTGAACTAAATCATCACAAATATTAATGCAGATGTTTAAAATGGCTGAATTCCACACGATGCAAATGGATTTTTAAAACCTTTCAAAATATCTTAATATTGAAAATTGAGCGTGTGAAAATATAGGGTACCGATGTTATCTCCGCACATTTATCTCTGCGCATTTGAGGGTGCTTTTGAGAGCCGAGCTGCATAAAACATTCCTTATTGCTCAGTAACCAAACACTAATAGCTTTTGTAAAATAGTTTTTGTACTGTTCTAAAGAGGCATATTTGACTCAAAACATTAACCTGATTTTATCTGCACGAACACTGCCAGAGCAGAGTATTTCCAGAATTTTCTTTCTTTTTCAGATTTCCAGAAATTCCAAGAAAGCAGTATAATCCTTGGAAGGCATTTTAACAGACAGATGGGAAGGAAATTCACAGAAACTCTAGTGAACATGTTTTGAGTTGTTAAAACAAATCGGATTGATGAAATATTAACCTAGCTGATGCCTTATGGCGACCTGCTGTTGCTCACGGAATGAGATAAAACTGCCTCATGAATACGATTTAAAATATGACTTAGGAAGCAGTCAAGAGACAAAACTGATGTTAAAGCAAACATTTTCATTGTAAATGACATTCTCCTGAAGCATGAGCTCACACCAGGGTCCAGCTCTATATATTTTGTTTACCCACCATTACCCAAGTGGTCATTTGTACTAAAGCCCCATCACATTCATAACCACTAGCCTGGAGCGAATTACATACAGGTTAGAGCCTGAATCTTGTGGATAAGACCATAAGGTGAATAAGCAGAAGTAGGCCAGTTCACTGAGCCTGCTCTGCCATTCCTCAACACTACTTTCCTGTCTTTTCTGCACAATCCTTGATTCTCTTACTGATTAACAATCTGCCTGTCTGTCTTGGCTTTGAATATACTCAATATCCCAGTCTCAACAGTCCTCTGCAATTAAAAATTTCACAGATTCACAAACCCCTGAGAAGAAATTCTTCCTCAGCTCCATCTTAAATGTGCAATCCTTTATTCGGAGATTATGCTCTCTAGTCCTAGACTCTTTCACAAGTGGAAACAACCTCTCCACATCCAGTCTATCAAGCACCCTAAGAATCCTTTATGTTCCAATAAGGTAAATGTCAGACAAGGTGATGCAGTCATCTTACTAAGCCAGCAGGGAGTTTCTGCTTTAGTATCTTCAAAAGCAGATGGAATCCAAAATCTCACTGTTGCGTGCCTAATTCTAGCAATAACAAATTTTATATTTAAGCATGGAAGTATCCCAGTTAATTAAGCATTTACCAAATAAAAAGGAGGACATGCCAGTTGGAACCTCCTGCACGCTCTGTTCTTCGTCTATATGTGACAACAATCCATTGAGTCCAGTAGCTTCATGTAAATCAAACGCTGCCTGGCGCTGAAAAGAAAAATAAACAAGGTTGCGTAAAAATTAGCAATGATTATGGTGATAACCAGATAATTCTTAAACCCCAGGAGTGGATGGTTTTGATAATTCACAAATTGTACACAGTTAGTGCTGTTTTTAAAGCAGGGAATTAGGGGCGGGATCACATGACATCTTGATTTGAACATAGATCACCTTTCCTTCAAATGTTAATAGGGTCAAAATTCTAGGATTAAGGGAATTGTTGGAATGCAACATTATTCCACTATGAAAAACAACTATCACAAGTACTGTTTCTCATTTGGGAGTGGAGAGATAGACATAAACAAATGGACATAAACGCAGAACATTGAACATGGAACATTACAGCGCAGCACAGGCCCTTCAACCCTCAATGTTGCGCCTACCTGTGAAACCAATCTGAAGCCCATCTAACCGACACTATTCCATTATCATCTATATGTTTATCCAATGACCATTTAAATGCCCCTAAAGTTGGTGAGCGTACTACTGCTGCAGACAGGACATTCCACGCCCTTACTACTCTGAGTAAAGAACTTACCTCTGACTTCTGTCCTATATTTATCACCCCTCAATTTAAAGCTATGTTCCCTCGTGCTAGCCATAACCATTCGAGGAAAAAGACTCTCATTGTCCACCCTATCTAATCCTCTGATCATCTGCTCTGTCTCTATTAAGTCGCCTCTTATCCTTCTTCTCTCTAATGAAAACAGCCTCAAGTCCTTCAGCCATTCCTCATAAGACCTTCCCTCCATACCAGGCAACATCCTGGTAAATCTCCTCTGCACCCTTTCCAATGCTTCCACATTCTTCCTATAATGCAGCGACCAGAACTGTACGCAATACTCCTCCCTAACGTAGTCTTATTCTTGCAGTCGTAACCCAAAATCAAATAGAAATAAACATTCCCGATGTCAGAAGTTTGAGGGGAAAGTGAACGGTTCATCAGGTTCTTTTGTCCACAGAAAACCTCATTTTGAACCTAGGTTATTCACAATTTAATTCAGTTGAGTAGAACATAACTATGCAAATAATACAGTGTGACCATGCTGAAATTCATTAGCCTTAGGATACTCATACAACACCTTTTGGTGTTGAAAAACAATTGTAGGATGTATGGCAAGAAGAATGCACTGCTCATTCATTCCACTTACTATATCCAATCTAATTTGACTGGTTTCATAGTATTTCTAGCACTTAAGGAAATCTATAAAAGCACAGTAGAGTTGCCAAACTTGTAACTTTCAACTCTATCCAAATGTTTAGCTCAGTCAACAAAAAGCATTTGGCAACTCACCATTGGTGACATTTTATCATGGTCTCTCAAAAGAACACCATCTCCTTTCCTCAAATAGCCAAGATTAAGGCTAAGTTTTGATACAATACCACCTGCTCTAAGATCTGTTTTTGTGCTGCATGAGCTTATTTTACACACAGAATTTAAACAGACATTGTAGTTGAAATCTCTGCTCCATTATTCAGAGCTAGATTTGAACCTGGTCCCTTAACTGAAATGAAGATAACATGGAAGTAGACATTGACAACACAAAAAGTTGGACATGATTAAGCAGCAACCACACATGTAAACAAGTTCACTGAAATGAACATTCTGATGTGTTTTTGTATATAAGTAACATTTCCTTAGTTTGGTTGCGTTTGTCAACAATGTAAGAGAATGGGTGATTTTGTTTTAGAATGGACCTATATAAAGAATCATTTGTTATCTCTAAGTTTGCCAACTCCATTAATGAAACACCTTAGGTAAACTGGAAAGTCAAGTACAGTGCGTGTTAAACATTTATACACTCACTCATCCAGCAATGCTGGTTGATTATAATTGGGAGGAGGATTTTTTTTCATTGAGAATGTGTACATATTGTGGAATGATCTCCATTCCAACATTGCATGGTTTTTCAAGGCATAATGAGATATAGAATGGTAATAATCTCACACCATGAGCTGCAATGATCCTTAATTTAACTAATGGCCAAAGCAGGTTAACCACTATCTTCCAGTGAGAAATTGAATATTGACTTCAAATATTAAAATTCTGTAGAGCTATACATGAAGAAATGGGGAGCAGAGCTAGAGAGTTTTTTCAGTCAGCACAGGGATTGTGTGCTAAGTGACCTCCTTCTGTGCTTGTATGCACTTTATTCTATCTCCAATAAAAAGTGCTCATGAATCCAGATTATGCTTTAAATCACAACCTCAACAGAAGCTTAGAGGAAAGCATTTTCAATGATCAAATAATACAGGGACTTTCAGGGCAAACACTGGATACATTAATCTTTTCAAACCCACCAGGGGAGAGTGATGGAGCCACTGATCAGGAAGGCAAAGCACATCGATTGCTTGCATTACAAACAACACTCACACTTTTCTAGTCAAAAGAGGCAAAAAACTTTACAAATACTTCTACCAGCTTTGTAACAGGGCTGTAAAGTGTGCAAATTGAGAGAGAGATATTTTGGGCATTTTGTTTTAAAAAAGCTGAATTAACGATAAACTCTTATGCAAACATTTGCAGCACATTCCAAACTGCAAGTGGACCTGCTCACATTCCTTTCTGTAAACTGAGTTATGTCTACTTTCCCGTACCACTGGGGTCTACATTGCACATCTGCATTGGCCCTTGTATACACTTGCAAGCTGGTGCACACACACACACATACACACAAAGATATTCATCAGAACTTGAAAGGCCTTTTATTTATACACGTATCACAGAAGTAGTTTCAGTTTTGTCAAACTTTACCTTTAGTACTGCTCGGGTCTCCAAAGCCACAGGGGCTTCCTGGTCCCTCAAAAAATCACACATGTTGATCTGTGCAGAACAAACAGGAAAGTTAATTAAAAACTGACTGAAACAAACATTGCCCCTCACAAAAAAGGGCTCCGATTTTGTTTAGATCATATAAAGTTATGTTGAAATAGCGAAAAAGGTTTCCTGTATAGTACAATTCTTTGGTAATCAACACTCCAATTTCTTGGGAAGTCAAAGCCAACTTTTAATCACCATCTAGGCTGTCTAATGCATTTTTTTTCTTTGATTAGCTGTTTATCTTGGATTGCACCAGACACATTTCATTCCATTTACTACCTGGTGAACATACAATTAATTATGAATCAGAAGGCACCGGATTGCAGCAATACTTGTGAATATTGCATTCACATTAACAGCTGCCCAGGGCTATGACTCAGATGCACACAAGTTAGTTCACGGTGTCCAGTCAAAATAATATTTCAAAGCAAATGTACTCAACTTATCTAAGAATAAAATCGGGCTGTCATAAATATGCTCCCATTTAGCAGATGAATAGATCATCAAATCAATTGAACGTTTTGGGCTTAGTGCGGTATAAATTTAGTTTGACTTGATTGTTCGTTTTTCAGTTATTGGCTCATAAAAATGTGATTTCAAAGCTGGGAAAGACACACTTGTCATTGATTTTTCATGTGAAACCTTGCCCAGACTGTAACACAATCTTTAAAAGTAGAAAGTTTTCAAGAAACCTTTCCTCAATATGTGATCAAAGCTTTGGAATGAATACTTGACACCTTCTTTCCTTGCAGTTCCTCAAACTACTGCTCTTTATTTCTTCCAGTCTTCCTTCCCTACCACAACTGAGAGAGATATTTAAAACCCATCTCTAGCAATACTTAATATTGCTTCATTATTTAACTTGTTTAGCCACCTTACCCTCCAGTTCTAAATGCCATGCGACATTCTAAGGGCCAGGTAAGCTTCTCTATAATTAGAGAGATAATAGTATAACATTGAATGGCAGGCAACAGTATGAAAACTAATTTGCATTAAAAAAAAAGAATCGGTTATCTAAGCAATGAAAATTACAATTACTGAAGTATACAGAAACCGTGTCAGTATTTCACCAGCGTGAAGTTTTCACAAAATCTTGCAGTGCAGGAGGAGGTTATTTGTTCTCATCCTGGGAGAAAAGAAACTGTCCAGTCAGACCCATTTCCGTGCTTCACTCTCCCCACACCCACGTGAAATTTACTTCAAAACATACGTCCAATTCTTTTCTGAAAGTTACTTTCAATTATAAATTTGTTCCCACTATCTCTGTATAAGATGTTGATTAGGGTCACAGCTGGAGTATCATCTGCAGTTCTTGAATTTCCATTATAAGAGGGATGCAATTGCACTGGAGTGGGTGCAGAAGGGATTTATCAGGTTGTTGTCTGGGCTGGAGAGTTTCAGTTGAGAAGAGAGAGTGGAAAGACTGGGGTTGTTTTCCTTGGTGCAGAGGAAAATAAAGGGGGACATGATTGAAATGTATAAAATTATGTGGGGCTTAGACAGCATAGATCTGAAGAAACTTTTCCTCTCAGCAGAGGGATCAATGATTGGGAGCACAGATTCAAGGTAAGGGAGGGAGGTTTGGGGGGGGCGGTGGTGGGGATGAGAGAACAACTATTCTCATTCAGGGATGGTAGGAATCTGGAACTCACTTCTCATAAGGGTAGTAGAGGCAGAAACCCTCATAAGATTTAAGAAGTGTTGAGCCTGTTGGTCAAGCACTTGATATGGGATGAGAATTGTTAGGTGTGGTTTTTAACCAGGGCAGACTTGATGGGCTGAAAGGTTTTTTTCTGTAGGCCTCAATCACTATTTCAGGTGCTGCATTCCGATAGTAATGCGGGGGGGGCGCGCAGAAATCATGTCTTCCAAATATCAGAGATAATGGGAACTGCAGATGCTGGAGATTCCAAGTTAACAAAGCGTGGAGCTGGATGAACACAGCAGGCCAAGCAGCATCTCAGCAGCACAAACCGTCAGCTTTTGTGCTCCTGAGAGCTGCTTGGCCTGCTGTGTTCATCCAGCTCCACAATGTGTTCTCTTCCAAATATCCATTATTTTACTTATAATTCTCAGCACAGAAACATGCTGTTGTTATTTGGCCGAAGTACTTCATGTTAGCGTTTGTGTTCCACTGGAACATCTTCCACATTTATTTCATCTTTCAATTCACTGCTTCGCTTCAGTGCCTCTCCTCCTCTCAGCAGAAGTATTTTACGGTAATCAGCACTTCCTAAAAGCACAGTCATATAAAGGTGCATGCAGGCATTACACAACTGTTATGTGGAGGGCAGGAGTGGTCACCTCACTGTTATACATGTAACAGGATTTTACTGATTACTTTAGTTGACTGAAGCAAACATGAAAGATGCCAAATACTAAACCAGCCATCCTTTGAGAATGCATGCTTGGGGGAAGACAAACTGACATATTGTACATTTATGCTTTTAATGTTTAATTAAAAATTGGAAGGAAATATCAAGATTTCAGATCTGACATTTAACGTGTAATCTGTATTAAGGATGTACCCCATTAATTTTTAGATCTGTGGTATAAGCAATATAAAGTGATACCACCTTATCTCACCAGCCCTGCTCTTCAGACTCCATAATCAGCTTTTGAAGTGAATACATTATCTGATAACAAGTATGGCTGAGGTTAATCATGTTACTAATTAGATTTATATGGCTCCTACTCCACTGGCCAAAGTATCGCAAGCTCATTGCCAGTGACAAATTTAATAGATATGCCCACAATTCAAGCACCCGGTCAAGGTAACCTCTGTCAAACAATCACTCTGATTAATACCTAGTATAGCAGATTGTAGATGGAGGGAGGGTGCAAAAGTTTCTTAATTACTTATAAAGTCTACTTCTTTGATGACTTCAGAAGAAGGTTTCACAGCTTTACTCTTTAACAAACTTTACAGGACCCAGCACCCTTGACTCCTTTGATGGATTTATCAGATTAAAGTTTACAAAACAAAATAAACCTTCAAAAAAGATGTAAAATCAATCAAAAAAATTAGCTGCTGCATTAGTGACACTGGGGCATTTAATTCTCCAGCTAGGGCAAGCGTAGCACCTAACTGGTTTAAGTAATCCTTTCTTCTTGACTCAGCAAAGTGCTCATGGCTTAAAATAGACCTTTTTAAAAAATGGTAACATAGTACACAGAAAAATTGAAAACTTATTTTTTAGACCTGTTGTGACTCTGGATTTTGGGCAAGGTACTAAGGCAGCAACTGCTGTGTTCATCCAGCTCCACACTTTGTTATCTCAGATTCTCCAGCATCTGCAGTTTCCATTATCTCTAATACAGCAACAATCTTGTTGTAGCTGAGTGGTACTGCAGTGTCTTTGCCTTTCAAAGCAAAAGATTTACGACTCAGAGACCTGAGCTCATAACCTAGCCTTACGCTTCACTGCAACAAAACAAGTACTATGGTGTTGGAGATGCAATCTTTCAGCTGAGATACTAAAGTGCTCTCTCGGGTAAATGTAAAATTCTTATGGAACTATTTTTAAAAAAAGGGTGATCAGAGATAATGGGAACTGCAGATGCTGGAGAATCCAAGATAACAAAGCGTGAATCTGGATGAACACAGCAGGCCAAGCAGCATCTCAGGAGCACAAAAAAAAGGGTACCTCATTTGCCTTGGTTT
The DNA here is from genome assembly GCF_030684315.1 of Stegostoma tigrinum. Classification (NCBI taxonomy): domain Eukaryota; kingdom Metazoa; phylum Chordata; class Chondrichthyes; order Orectolobiformes; family Stegostomatidae; genus Stegostoma; species Stegostoma tigrinum. Next base: position 18,490,039 of record NC_081365.1, on the reverse strand, counting down.
ACATGCACCTTTCAGCCATCACTGATTTAATTGTTTGTAGATGCCCATTACTTTAAATTCTCTTCAAAAAGTGCTTTGAGTATGTCCAAAGTACTTAAGAGAGTAAAGTACCTGGGGCACCCTGGGATGCTGAAGGAGGTTGTAAAAATGCAAATTAATTCTTTTGTTCACTTCACTTTTGCAATCCCTGCAAAACCTTTTCACAGGTCATCTAATTTAAGATGCAGACATTTTTCCTGTTGTCACACCTACTGATACTGATAACAAGTGTATAGATCAACCCACATATTACACAAAGACCATAAAGTCTCAAAACGATGTTACTTTGATCTCAGTTTAGATGTATTTTTATATAAATAAATAGAAATGAGGGAATTATAGGTTTGTCTTGTTGGTAGCACCCACTGCAAAGGTTGCAGGCAGTGGCATTTTCCGTGAAACAATGTGCAGTATTATAGCAAACTACAGGTCCACTCATCCAAAATCCACACATAAGCTCTGGACCTGAAAAGTTAACTGTGGCTTCTCTCCACAAATGCTGTCAGACCTGCTGAGCTTTTCCATTGATTTCCATCCTGAAGACATTGCTCACATTCCTGTCGCTTGAAACTTTCCACATTATTCTCCAACTCAACGGAATCGCTTTCTGAGCGGGAGGTTCAAAACCACACCGCTGTAGAGTCAACCCCAGCTGGGGTGGCCTCCTGGGGAAGATGGTACATCTCAGGCCTTGGGTGCCCTCGCAAGTCTTCGCTATTTGCATCTTTCGTCTTCATGCATTCTCAACTTGCTGGTTGTACTGAATGGAGGACAGCATCGTGACTTCTGTGACACCGCAGCAAGGCCCTAGATAACCTGGACTCGACTGTGTTCTATTGTAACAAGCGATGCTTTTAACAGCCGGCAGCACCACATACAAGCAGCACGGGGCTGGGCATATCAAAACTTTGTTTTAGGCCAGAATACAGAAAGACTGTAAAATACTAGTGAACAGGAACAAGCTAACCGTCTCCTTCATGTCAGAGAGAGAAAAGAACAAATCTTTTCACAATATTTGAAGCTTGGTCAGCCCCACAGTCACAGCTGCACAATCTCTAAGACCTAAATTGCGTACTTACAGTATAAATCCCTTCCTGCGTTATGTTTGCGTGTCGCGGGCTCGGGTCAGTTAAAATCCAGCAAAGCCTCACGATCAGTGAGTTCGATCCAATAAAATAGTGATTCACGAAGCGTCGTTTATGGCGGCGGAATTTCACTGTAAAGTTTCCCAGCGCCCCGCTCCTCTGTCCGATACGCCTGAGGTCAGACTCTTGGGCAATCTGCTGAATGAATATTGGGAGCCTCGCCTTTTACATCAATTCCCACAATCTCTCTCAACCCGCCACTTCCTCTTCATTGGACCTGCTCTGGGGGAGAGGAGGAGCCGAGAAGCGAACCATCACCAAACAAGGTTAACTCATCAGGCTGCTTTCCTTTCCTGCTGTCTTCGCAACCACCCCTTCCCCTCTACTCTTCCCCCGCCCCCGGCACAGTCACATGACCATTCACCGTTTTGTATCCAATAATGATAAACAAATTGCCGGCGAAACTGACAGACGTGCAGAGAAAGCGAAGTTATAGCTTTTGAGTCCGGTGACCCTTCGGACAATTGCCAGATGCTGCCGCTTCTCCAGCAATTTTAAATTTGTGTTTCAGATCTCTAGCACTCGCAGTTCTTTGTTTTACTTAAGTGATAAATACTGCTTCCTGTAGGACTGCATCAGCTGTCCGTTTCTAACGCCGCAGACAAATTGACATTTTTTGATAGAATTATAAGCTCTGCACATTTTGATTGACAGTGATATTTAAAATATATCTAATTATGCAACGCAGGACACCTTCCATGCCCAGGAGCCTCAGGAACTGTGGCATAGCAGCCTTTGACCCAGGTTTTGCAATGATGTGGAGGTGCTGGTGTTGGACTGGGATAGACAAGGTCAGAAATACATACAGCACTTCAGCTGTGGCCTAGTGTCTCTTCGATCATAACCTCCCTGCCCAGAGACAACTGGGTTCAGTGAATGAGAGATAATGGGAACTGCAGATGCTGGAGAATCTGAGATAACAAAGTGTGGAGCTGGATGAACACAGCAGGCCAAGCAGCATCTTAGCTCCTAAGATGCTGCTTGGCCTGCTGCGTTCATCCAACTCTACACTTTGTTATCTGGGGTTCAGGGAATTATATACCTCTTCAGTTCGCAGCCTTTCTTTGCAAAACTTGGTCAGAAATTAAATGACACTAGATTATAGTCCAGCAGGTTTATTTGAAATAACAAGCTTTCAGAGCCTTGCTAACACCCAAAGAAGGACCAAGGCTCTGAAAGTTTGTGTTTTCAGATAAACCTTTTGGACTATTACCTGGTGAGGTGCGATTTCTGACCAAGTTCTGCAAAGAAAGGCTGTGGACTGAAGAGGTACATAATTCAGTGAACCCAGTTGTCTCTGGGCAGAGAGGTTATGATGGAAAAGACAGTAGGCCACAGCTGAAGTGCTGTATGTATTTCTGATCCCCACAGTAGGATGGATGTAATTGCACTTGACAGGAGGTTCACCAGGTTATTGCCCAGGCTGGTGCATTTCAGCAGTTAGCAGAGACTTAGATAGGCTGGGGTTGTAATCCTTAGGGCAGATAAAACTGAGAGGGGATCTGACTGAGATGTGCAAAGTATGAGTGGCATAAATGGGAAGAAACTTTCCTTCTTGGGAGAAGTTTAAAGGATATTTAAGGAAGATTTTCACCCAAAGGGCTGAGGGAAACTGTTACTCATTAATACAGGTGGGAATTATTATGACATATCAGAGGGACCACTTGAAGTGTCATAGCATCTAAGGCTATGGGTTAACTGCTGTAAAATGGGCTGGAGTAGATAGGTGCTTGACCAGCACAAATTGGCCAAAGGACCTCTTTCCATGTTGTAAAACTATGACTCTTGGCCAATTGAACTTTCTGTCTTTTCATACAGTCAACTTTGTGAGGCCATGGTCCCCGTCTCCAGTTGACAGAGCCAAAGTCGTATCTCATTAGCAATGAAGGTATGGATGCTCAAAGGGTTATGACCACTGATCAATAAAACATACAGGAGGACTTTTAAGTGTACATCCATCATCCATCGGTGAACATGGCCGAGCCAGTTCAGATATCACTGACTTAGCAATGGTGTCTATGTCTTTGAATTAGCATACCCAAGAACAGCTGGATTGGCAACCATGCCCTGCCAACAGATGGCAAGTATACATCCAAGACGGAAAAGGTGGGAACTGTTCAGCGTTTTCTCCTTTCTATCATATGTTGTCTAGGTCTCAGCACTGTCGAGCAATGTGCTGAGGATACAGGCCTGCTGGGATCACATTGTGGGCTTCTCAATCAGGTTGCAGTTGCTTCACACTCCCTCATTCAGGTCCCTTAACAGCTGTAGCTGTTGTGATGCATGAGCAGTTTTCAGCATGAAGTGACTTCTTGAGTGTTGTTGGAGCTGCATCAACCCAGGCAAATGGAAAATATTCCATCACACTCCTGAACTTTATGTTAGTAAGTAGTGAAAAAACCTTGGGGATACAGAAAGTGATTTAACAACTGCAGACTTGCTAACCTCTGATCTGGCCTTTTAGCCATAGTGTTTATATGACCATTCCACTTCAAATCTCGATCATTCTTCAGGATGTTGACAATGGGACATTCAGCAATTGTTTAGCTATGGAATGTTAAGGAGACATTCTGTGTAGATGGAGATAATCATGGACTGGCACCCATGTGTGCAAATGTCTCTTGCAGTTTATCAACCCAAGCCGTCCAGTTCCTGTTGCTTATGAACATAGACTGCTTCAGTACCTAAGGAGTCACAAATGTGCTGAACATTGTGCAATAATCAGCAAACATTTACACTCCCAATTTTATGCTGGAAACAATGTCATTGAAGAAGCAGCATAAGATAGTTCTGTATAGGACACTACACTGAGACATTCCCCATCGCAGAAGGCAGATGAATGGGGTTGTGAAATATTTCAGCCATGATTGAATGGAGCCAAATCAGTGGGCCAAATGGTCTAATTCTGCTCCTACATCTTATGGTCCTTTGGTCTCTTGCAGTGATATCCTGGAGCTGAGATGACTGACCTTTAACAATCACAACTCCAACCAATGGAGATTTTCCCTCTTCATTTCCATTAACATCATTTTTGCTTTGGCACCTTGAAGCCATTTTCAGTCAAAATTTGCCCCAGTGTGAAATGCGCTCACTCTCATATTACAGCTCTTCTCTTCCAGTTTGGATTGATGCTGTAACTGTATATGCCCTGGTGGAACCTAAACTGAGTGACAGTGAGCAAGATATTGCTGAACAAGAACAAAAACAGTGTTTGCACAGTCTTCAATTCCTTCTATCACTTTCCTGAAGTTTGAGAGCAGTCTGATGGAATATCATTTGGCTGGGTTGGATTTATTTTGCTTTTTGTAGACAAATGTGAGCAATTTTACGTATTGCTGGGTAGACATTATTGTTGTGGCTGTACTGAAATAATTGTTCTGCAGACACAGTACTTCTCTTGAAGCTGGCAGCCTGAGAAGATCACATCATTTGCAGATTTTCCCGTTCTGGAAGGGTCTAGGCCCGAAATGTCAGCTTTTGTGCTCCTGAGATGCTGCTTGGCCTGCTGTGTTCATCCAGCTCCACACTTTATTATCTTGGATTCTCCAGCATCTGCAGTTCCCATTATCACTGATAGGATTTAGAGTAGATGTGTTCAGCCAAGATATTTTGGCAGCCAAAGTCAACAAAGAAAATGATATCCTGGAGCTGAGGTGATTGGCCTCCCACAACCGCTACCATCTTTATTTGAACTTCATCGAATGGATAGTCCAGTTCTGAAGAGGAGTAGTGCTGAACTCAAACCATTGACACTGCTTCTGTCTCCTTAGGTGTTAGCAAACCTCTGCAGTTTCTTGAGTTTCTCTGAGTTTGCTTCAGATTTCCAACAACTACAGTATTTTGCCTTTATATTATTTTTCCCATAATTCCACTTGTTGTTGCAATTGTTCGGGGTCTCAATCTCTGTATTACATATATCCTGGGCACTGCCCCCTCCCTCCAGCAGACACAAAGAAGTTTATGCAACTACCATGGGTGTGCCAATTTCCCATACTTGGTGATTTCAGGCATATAGCATCAGTTTTTCCCATGGGAAGCGAGTCAATAATTTTGCTAAGCTCTTCCCGTGTGCCATGACAAGCAGTCCTTATTTGGTTCAGGAGAGTAGGAACTGCAGATGCAGGAGAATCTGAGATAACAAGGTGTAGAGCTGGATGAACACAGTTGGCCAAGTAACGTCAGAGGAGCAGGAAGAATATGAAATATGAATAAGAATTTCCTTGTTCGTATTCCCCTAGAAATTTCTGAAGAAGGATCTAGGCCCGAAACATCAGTTTTCCTGCTCCTCTCATGCTGCTTGGCCTGCTGTGTTCATCCAGCTCTACACTTTGTTAGGCCTTATTTAGTGTTTAGAACTTCGTTAGTCACAATGTTCTCCATGGAGTACGATTGAAGATAGTGCCCTATCCATGTTTTTAACTGCTAATTAAAGTTGTTGATTACCTTTCTTGCCTTTGCTTTCAGTGGGGCCATTTTCAACCTTAGTGGGCTTGTTGTCTTTTTGATCTCATTGTATATGACTCTGTTTTGAAGGGCATTGCATTATTATGACTAAATTGTAATCAGTAGTCAGTGGCAGACTACTTGGTAGTCTGTTGGACTTTACTTCATGTGGTTCCTGGTTGTTTCAAAATGTTCTCGTTCATATTCCCCTAGAAATTAATGAGAACAACCAGCTGACTTCAATGACAGGTTCTATCACAATAACATTGATATCCAACCATATGTTTGCCATGTGTTAAGAGTGTGGTTTTGTAAATTACGTCTTGAAGTACGTTCCAGCTCTGCACTCTGTGTAGGAATGCAGGGAAGTGCTCATTCAATCAAGTCAAGGAACCAGTCAGTGATTTATGAAGGTTTGCAAAACCTCCTTGTTTTGTATTCTATCAACCGGAGCCCAAAATGTGTGGCAGGGTAGGGGTTAGGTAGATGGGTAACAATTGCACAGATGGAACTTGGAAGAAAATTTAGCTGCTCATAACGTTTGAGTCCAGCATAGTTGTCTACCTATAACTTTATTTGCTGGTTTTGAATCTTTGTATCTTTGTACTATGTCAGTGGGCTTGGTGTTTAATGTCACAACCTAAACTGTAGTATTAAATGACTTTTGCAAAAATGGAATTTGGAGTATTTCAGAGGTTTATGAAAGAAATAGTGAGAAACTTTTATTATGCATTCGGAACAGGCAAATTTTACAGTTAATGATGTTTCACTGGAGTTAAGTCTAGCTGCTCGCAGGAGGAGGAAGGACATCATTTTTCACAGCAAAGGGAGTATGATACTTATTCTTCTCACTAAGAAAGTAAGGTTGGAGGTAGTGCAGGAGGCAAACAGCTGGAGATTACCGTCCCTGGCTACAGTGCAGGAAGTGGTTTAATGACCAACACAGGAAAAGTGAGTATAGTTATTGCTTCAATTATATCCTGTGATGTTCACCAAACACAACCCACTTCCCACTCCATCTTGTTAAGTATAGTTCATCACACTTAAATTTCATCCTTCATTTTGTGAGCCCATCTTCGTATTCTCATTGATCCACCCAGTGCTGTCAGTCACGCCAGGCCTTATGAACTTACATGTGGCTGCCTAATGTTCACCCTCACCAAATGTAGTGAATTAGTAACTTTGTGTCTCTTATATGTCTTTTCATTCTTCACACTTAGGTGAAGAGCGTTAAACAGTAAAGGAGAGGGCTGAAGATTGGTTGCCACAAACTGTGCAGCTGAAAGAGGCAGAGAAAAGCGCACCTCTGGAGCTAAGTGGTACCTTTATATTTCTCCTAATTGAAGGCAGAGAGACTGGGAATATGCAGATGCCTGGCTACAGTATTTAGAATATTTCTGAAAAACAATTATTTCATAATAAACTAAAATTTCAGAATCACAGTCATCTTATGATACAAAGGAGGTCATTTGGCCTATCGTATTTTCACCAGCTCTTTTAATGAGCATCATTACCTGGTGCCAATCTCCTGCCTGTTCCCCATATCCTCGCACATCATTTTTTTAAATCAAAACCAATGTCCAATGTCCTCTTGAATGCCTCAACTGGACCTGTCTCCATTGGATTTCCAGGTAGTGCATTCCATATCCTGTGTATTCACTCTTGGTTCTTTTGCAAATACCTTTAAATATACACCTTCTCATCCTTGTTCCTTTTATGAGTGGAAACAGTTTCTCGCTGTCTACTATATCCAGCCTGCTCATAATTTTGAAACCTCTATTCAATCTCCATCTGAAGCTCAGAAGAACAGAGAGATCAAGTGTACTTGTCCATAGATTCCTGAATGTGTGTCAATAGGGTAGCTAAGAAGGCATACAGGATGCTTGGCTTTACTGTTGAGGCATTGATTATAAGAGCCAGGAAAGTTATGCTGGAGATGTACAGAACTTTGGTTAGGTCAAAGGCTAGAGTACTGTGTGCAGTACTGATCACCACACTATAGGAAGGATCTGATTCCACTGGAGGAAGTGCAGGGAGATTCACCAGGATGTTGCCTGGGATAAAGCATTTCAACTATGAAGAGAGTGTGGACATGCTTGAGTTGTTTTCTCTGGACTAGAGAAGGTTGAGGGGGTCCTGATAAACGTGGATAAGATTATAAGGATCACTGACAGGGTGGATTGAAAGCAGCTGTCTCCCTTAATTGAAGGGACAAGAACAAGAGAGCATACTTTTAAATGAAAAACAGGAGGTTTAGGAGGGATTTGTGAGGAAACTTATTTCATCCAGAAGGTGGTGAGAGTCTGAAAGCACTGCCTGGGAGGGTGATTAAAGCAGAAAACCTCACAATCTTCTAAAATTATTTGGATGAGCACTGGAACTGTTATAACATTCAAGGCTATGGGTCTAGTGTGGGCAAATGGGAGAAGTATACATAGAAATTTGTTTTGGTTGTTCAGATGTGATGGACTGAAAGGCCTCTTCTGTACTGGATGATTCTATGAGACTGTGAACCTATGATTTTGCTTTGTCCTTTTCTCTCCAACGAGATCAATTCTAACTTTTTTCAATCTATCTTCATAGCCGATGTTTTATGTCCCTGGTACAAATATTGTTAACCACTTCTGCACTCTCTCTGATTACTTTACATCCTTCTTGTAATTTGGCAACCAGAACTGCACGCAATAATCCAGTTGTGGTCTATACAAGTTCAACATCACTTCCTTGCTCATGTACTCTATGCTCTGATGAACAAAGCCAAAGACATTGTGTGCTTTATTTACTGCCTCTACCTGTCCTGTTCCTTTCACATTTGTGATTTATGCATATATAAACCCAAGACCCTGAGCCCCTACACCCCATTTAAAATTGTACTCCTTATTTTGTGTTGTCTTTCAATGTTCTTCCTACCAAAATGTATCATCTCACATGTCTCTGAATTGGAACTGAACTTCCACCTTTCTGTCCACTCCATCAACCTGTCTACATACCTCTGGAGTTCTACACTGTCCTGTTCACAGTTTATAATTTTTCCAAGTTTTGCGTCACGTTCAAACTTTGAAATTATCCCCTACACACAATGTTTTAGATGATTAATGTATATCAGAAAAAGGAAAGGGAGTTTCACTCCAAATTTTCCTGCTGCCTGAAAAATATCTGTTGATCGTTCCTTTCTGTTTCATATCACTCCGTATTGCTACTGACCTTTTTATTCCATGACGCATAACTTTCCTCACAAGCCTCTTGTGTGATACTTTATCAAACACCTTTTGGAAACCATAACACCACACCAAGAGCATTACCTTTACAGAGCCTTTTCTTAATTTCAAAGGTATACTTTATTCATAAAAATATCTTAACAAACATAGTCACTAAAGAAGTTCAGTTCTGTACAGTAGCATATGAAAAAACAAACAAACGTTGGAATTTGACTCCTATCCAACAAACAAACCAAAGCCAATTTTTACTTGTACAAGACTATGTTTACATAAATTTGAAGCACCGGGGTTTGAGGGACTAGGGGTTTCTGATAACTGAACAGACCTCATTTAACTGTCATTCTGAACACTCCAGCAACTTAGTTAAACACAATTTCCCCTTTTGAAATTCATGCTGATCTATTACTAGTCAACTCATCTTTTACCTTGTATCTACTAATTCTATCCAGAATAATTGTTTAGAAGCTTCTTCACCACTGAAGTCAAACCGATTGGCCTATAATTGCTGGGGTTACCTTTACAATCTATCTTGAACAAGACCATAAATATTTGCAATTTTCCAGTCTCCCTTGAGTCTAGGGAAGATTTTGTTTTAATATTCATTCGTAGGATGAGGGTGTCGCTGGCTAGGCAGCATTTATTGCCCATCCGTAATTGCCCAGAGGGCAGTTCAGAGTCAATTACATTGCTGTGGATCTGGAGTCACATGTAGGCCAGACCAAGTAAGGATGGCACTTTCCATCCCTACAGGATATTAGTGAACCAGCTGGGCTTTCCCGACACTTGACAATGGATTAATGGTCATCATCGGATTCTTAATTCCAGACTTTTTTTATTGAATGCAAATTCCACCATCTGCCGTGGCGAGATTCAAACCCAGAACCCCAGGACATTGTCTAGAAATCTGGATTAACAGTTCAGTGCTAATATCAGTAGGTCATCGCCTCTCCTGAAAGATTATGGCCAGTGTCTCTGCAATTTTCACTCACAGTTCTCTTAAAATACTTTGACGTACCTTTTTTGGTCTTGGTACTTTGACAAATGTAATAGTCCAACAAACAAGATTTTCCACTGAGAAAATTTGATAATTTGATTTTATTTATTAAAACCAGGATATCAAAAGTTAGTTTTGGTAAAAATGACGATAAAAGTTTGTCAGGTTAACAAATATGTTTAAGGGGAGAAAAATTACCATTCTTACTCAAGCTAACATATATGTCCCAGTCCAGACAGTCGATTCTTAACTGCCCTTAGAAGAGATCTAGAAAGCCATTCTGTTATTTGAGACAGCTACTGAGCACCTTCACCAAATGAAGTGCAACTGTGTGAGGCAGTGTCACCTTCACAGAACAAGTAAGGCTTGCCAGTGAATGCTGGTCTTGCTGGTGATGCCCAAGTTACAACAGAGAATTAAGCAGAATATCAATATAATACTACAGTGGTTCCAGAATTATACCCTCTTTCCTTATCATTCACATCATATTTATCTTACTTACATAAGGATTTAGAGATTATCAAAATATGTCAATTATTTTACTTCAGCATGCACACTTACTGTGTACTGGCAGAATTATAGCCTTTACTCATTCGAACTACTCTGGAATTTTACCATAATATGGTTGAATATACTGTGAATTGACTTATCGTGCAAAGATCTCATAGCTCCCAAAAGAAGGAAACCTTTACTTATATCTCAACTTTGCAAGTAAAATAGACGATAATAGAAGTTTTCTTATTTACGTGGTCCAGCTACAATGCAGTTTTATTCATTTGGAGGCTAATATCCATGCTATAATAAACTTTTTCCATAGTTATTATAATAATACTGTTGTGTTTTCAATTAACTTGCAGATAGTCACGTCTGAAGTATCAGCTACAATATCTAGAAACCATAGAAAGAGAATCAAAGTAACAGTGTACAAAGAGTTTTCTTTTCACCTAAACTCAAACCTACATCAAAAAACAAGTATAAATTCTTACACTAACCTTGCATTGTAAAACAACATTAACATACAATTCATACTGAAGCCAAATTTAATTACACAGTGTCTGTATATTTCTGCAAGGATAAATAATTAAACTGTGGGTGGCAACACACTGTTTATAGATAAGTCATAACACGTCCACCTTTGGCTTGCCCTTCTCATGCTTGAGAAAAGTTATTGTAAACTATCAAAAATGTTTAAAATTGGATTAATTATTTCCTTCTTGGAGAGAGACCAGATGTTGATTTGCAGTTCAGTAAAGCGTGATGCCTTCATAGAATCATGGAATCTCAACAGTGTAGAAACAGGCCATTTGGCCCATCAGGTCCACACCAACACTCTGAAGAGCATCTCACCCAGACACATCCACACCCTATCCTATCCCACCCAGACACATCCCTACCCTGTCCTATCCTTGTAACCATGCATCTCCCATGGCTAGACACTATGGGCAATTTCACATGGCCAATCCACTTAACCTCCACATCTTGATACTGTGACTTTTCTTCAATTTTGGATGTGAAATGTTAACTTTGATTTCTGTCCACAGATGCTGCTAGACCTGCTGAGATTTTCCAGAAATTTCTGGTTTTGTTTCAGATTTCCAGCAACCGCAGTTCTTTTGGCTTTTGGACCAGTGCACAGGTGTATTGTTGCCAATGCCAGGTCATATGTTGATTCCAGTCTGGAAAACACACAGGGATATTAGAGATGTCTGCACTTCTATGTATGGTTGGATTCCCTACTGACTGAAAATAGACATATTAAAAAGAGCACTCATCCAGTTCTATGAACCTACCCTACCCTTCGATTAGATCACATTTGATTTATATCATAACTCTACTTTCCATTTATATCACAATTGTACTCTGATCAAAATATTAATCTCAGTCTTAAAAGTGTCAATTGTTTTATAACCCATGGCTTTTTGAGGGAACAAAGTTTCAAATATCCATTACACTGTAACTTTATCCACTTTCAATTTTGTACCATTGCTAATTTGATGTTAGTACTATACTTGAAAGTGATTCCACAGACATTTAGCATCTCATTTGACACAAGGCGTCCAAGTCTGGAGGTCTAATGATGGGAGTATGTCTGTGTCTAGTGATATGCTTTGTCAACCCAACAGTATGGGAGGTGAAAGTTTTTGTTAAAAGAATGGAGATTAGGAATAACTTTAAAGGTATGCAAAATTACAAATAGCTGGAACTGGATAGAAAAGACTAATGTTTCCAATGGCTGAAGAATTTAGAAATTATGAACACAAATATCATTTCAAGATTGAAATATTAGACAGCAAGTGGATAGGCTTTTCCATATATCATGCCTCATTTTTAGCAGTCTTGAATAGCAATAATTTATCATTAAGCAGTTAATAGTTTACTGCCTACAATTGACCCTCTTATACAGTAACTGTCCATTGAGGGTTTCACAAAGGTTGCATCTTGAAGTGTAACAATTTGCCATTTTCTTTCTCCCCAGTCTCAAGCTGGAAATGAACAGTAGTTACAAAGTTCATAAATTCATTTAAAAATAGGTAATAAAGGTATCTGAAGGAAGGATGGTAAGAATATTAAAACAGAACTATGGAAGGCATGAAAGTTAAATGCAAACACAGAGTAGTTGAGCTGAAATGACCCATTTCCATGTTTGGACTTTTTTGTAATTTTATGTAATGGCAAAAAATTATTGGTAAAGGGGAGTAATTAGGGAAGTCTGTTTTTGAAAATTTAAAATTAGAAGTGTCTTTTAAAGGAGCTAAGATGGAGATAGCCTAGAACTAGACTTTCTATGTGTCTCACCCATCTTATAGGTAACCAAATTGATATTGAAAAAAAGGGAAAAAAAAAGTTTATTCTATTTTTCTTCACTAAGGATTTCTTACCATATACTGAATGAATAAGAGAGATGATTGTGAATAAATTATTAAGATCACACAAACTAAATCAACATGAAACAGTGTTCTGTCAGATTGATACTTAAAGCATTTGTTCCTTTGTACATGATTGATAGCAAAAAGTAGTCCTTGTTGATGTAACTATGGTTGTGTTATAGCACACCCAACAGGCAGTGCCAATCAAACACAATATTATTTCATTGCTGACATAACTACTCATGCAGTGCTAAATAGGGATTGATAAATTTGTTGCTTAGGTGCAGTGCATGCTTTTTGGGGATCAAAATGGCATCAGTGCCAGAGAGGCAGATTGTGATGGCATGTTGGTTCGATTCCAGTGGTGCCACATTGGAGCTCAATGCTCCAGCTAATAATATCTCTTAACATCACACAGCTGATCATGCATTCATTATGATGACTGTCCAGTTGTACTTTTTAAACTGGAACTTATAGGTTAAATTGCTAGTTGACTTCTTATTTTGATTGTACAATTTGGTGATTTCTGTAATTTTGACTATAAGGAATGGTGTAACAGATGATGACTGAGTTTTTGCTGATGTTGAGGCATCTGCACCAACTAGTTACTGCATGTGCGCCTGTACTTGCACCATAAATGAGAGAATAAACAGAGGCAATGAAGGGTATGACTAATTGCTGGAAGACAAAGGATGAAGGTGAGAAGGGCTCTCAGGTAAAGTCTACACCCACCTGGTGATTAGTGAGCAAAATTCCAACCTGAGCCTTGTCAAGGGACAATATGTGTGCAGTCTATTCTTAAGTAAGGACAACTTCATTGAATCCTACTGATTCATTCATGGGATGTGGGTTTAACTGGCTGGTTGGCTAACTTGGCTAATCCTTAGTTGCCCTTGAGAAGGTGTTGGTGGGCTGCCTTATTGAAGCACTGTAGTTCACGGGCAGGTAGGTAGATCCACAGGGAAAGTAAGTTGATGTGCATAGCGATGTCATTAGCACTGGAGATCACCGACACAATATTCAGTGAGCATGTAGCTTCTTCAGAATTGCAGAACTCCTTATGGTCCAGTTGAGTGAAAACACCACACTTTACTTGCTTCATAAATCAACACTGCCCTAACCCAGAATAAAAAAGTGATTCCAGTCTCTTAACATCTAACTCGTGCGTTTCCACAGGCAGAGAATTGTACAGCTCAATGTTCATTGTACTGACGTTCTGCAGCTCTGCTGTGCCAGTTATATTTAAGCTACAATGCAAATCAAAGATTGGCTATTGGATGACAAGGTCTAGCTATAGACCACAATGCTCGTAAATCTGGTGCACATAGTGAAAGCCATATAGCTACATAAAAAGTGATAAGGTCAGAAATCACATGGCACCAGGTTATAGCCCAACACGTTTGAAAATACCAGTGTTTGGAGCTCAGCTCCTTCCTCAGGCATAGTGTAAGAGAATGGGTATAAAACAGAATTTATAGGCACAAAGGTAACAGCTCTAAAACTGGCTGCCTCTTGTTGAATCTTTAATCATTTAGAAAGGAGACTACCATTAAAATGCAAAATCCAGATTCCTGTCAAGTCATTTCCTGAGATAATTAAGAGGTGACATCTCAGGTCAGACAATGTATGTTAGGTGTGAGGTCTTACTTAGAATCTGTCTATGTTTAAAACTGGGGTCAGGTTTTATTTTTTGGGCAAAACAGAACGTATCCGCAACTACACAAACATCTTGGATGAATTAACTTGTGTGTGTGTGTGCGAGTATACAGTGTGGTGAGGTCACCTGTAGTGCGACATGAACGCAAGATCACAATTGAGACCGTCTTCATTGGCTTGGAACTTGGCAATCAGCCTCTGTTCAGTGATTTTGCGTTATTGTATATCTCAAAGTCCACCGTGGAGGATCTTTATCTGAAGATTGATTGGAGGCTGAATATCCTTGACCCCTGAGGTGCTCCCCAACTGCAAGGGAACATCCCTGTCTGGTGACTGTTGTGCAATGTCCATTCATCCGTTGTCATTAGCATCTGCATGGTCTTGCCAGTATACTGTGCCTTGGGGCATCCTTGCCTGCATTGTGTGAGATAGACAACATTGCCCAAGTCACATGAGTATCTGCGGTGAATATGGTGGGTGCCATTCTCACATGTGACGGTAGTATCCATGTTGACGATCTGACATGTCTTACAGAGGTTTCCATGGCTGGGTTGTGTGGTGTTGTGGTCAATGTTGACCTGAAAGCCGGGTAGTTTGCTGTGAACAATGGTATGTTTAAGGTTTGGCGTATGTTTGAAGGTGAGAAGTGGAGGCATAGGGAAGAGTGTGGAGAGGTACTCTTTGTTGTCTATAATGTGTTAAAGGCTGCAAAGAACATAACGTAGTTTCTCCGATCCGGGGAAGTTACTAGTTGTTCAATTGTCGGTATGCTTCTTTGCAGTCGTCTGTTCTACTCTGTATGATGATGGCTCCTCTTTTGTCTGCTGATTCAATGACAATGTTGTGGTTGGTCTCGAAAGCTTGGAAGACCATGCATTGTGCTTGGGTAATGTTTTGCTCCACCTTGTGAGTGCGTCTGATGAATCTGGTACTCACGTATTTCCTGATTGCTTGAGCATGCATGCTAAGCCTAAGTGGCTGTCTGGAGGGGACCAATTAGATTCCTTCTTTGGCCACTCCACTGCAGATTTCTCTGTCAACTGTTCGGGTTCAATGGTTGTTTCATTGGGCTCGTTGCTGACATCTTGGGGTTTGGGGAAGAATTTTCTGAGTCTTATTCTCCTGATGAATTCCTTTGTGTCTGCTGTGAGACCAATGGGATCAATTCTGTTGGTGGGGCTGAAACTGAGCCCTCAGCTGAGAACATTAATGTCATCTGGTTGAAGGGTGTGGTCAGATAAGTTGATGTTCTGTTTTGCCCAAAAAATGTGACCCCTGTTTAAAACATAGACAGATTCTAAGCAAGACCTCACTCCTAAAATGACCTGAGATATCATCTCTTGTATACTTTGATAAAGCCTTTAATTGTCTCAGGACAATGACTTGAGAAGAATCTGGATTTTGGATTTTAATGAGTAGTCTCCTTCCTCAATGATTAAAGATTCATCAAGAGGTGGTCAGTTCCAGGATTGATATCCTTATGCTTATAAATTCTGTCTCTTATGCCCTCTCTTTCACACTGCACCTGAGGAAGGAGCTGAGCTCCAAAAGCCTGCGTTTTCATATAAACCTGTTGGGTTGAAACCTGCTGTCATGTGATTTTTGACCTCGTCCACCCCAGTCCAACATTGGCATCTCCACATCATAAAATGTAATAAGTAGGGAACAGCTGAAGAGCAGGGACAAGAGGTAGAGAAGGAGGAAACAATCTAGACAACCCAATTCTGGCTAAGCTGTCTATGAAAATCTTTGAGTGTGATACCAGTAACTGCAATCTCAATCCTGGAACTGTGCCATACCTAACCTTTGCACTGACACTGAGCATGATAGTGTTCTTTTGAGTGCAGTGGAAAAATAAAGTCACCACAGACTAAATAGTCCAAATCAGACATATATATATTGAATCTCTCCATTTTGCACTTCTATGTCATTCTCTTCTGTCCATGTGCTCTTATGCATTGCAACCGCAGTATTTTCAACATGACTGGTGAAAAACTGACTTCTGGTGAAGGAAAGTACAGCCAATCTAGGGCAGCACGAGAAGCCTAGCTGTGGATTGCTCTACCTCCGCATGGTCAACAGCTGAGTGATAGGCAGTAGTCAGTGTACAGGTAGGGATAAAAGGAGGAGTGCTGTTTTTCTAAAGAGGACACCAGGTTTGTGCTTCTCAGAGCATTGCTACTCCCCGAGGTCAGCACATCAACATATTCTTTTCATCTATTGAAGGACAGATTGCTAGACTGCTGTGACATGCTGCAAGCTTCTTAGCGGTTGTCGTGGCACCATGGTAGTTTTTTTTAGCCTTACATAATCTCAATCTGTAGTGTTCAGACTTCTGGTAGAAGCTGCTTGTGCTGTACTAAAAGCTGAAACATTAGTGGCTGCGGTATGGGGTTGTTAGAGTTAGTTACCATTCCATACTAGAAGGGATTAACTCCAAACTCTGTGCACTGCCCTGTGCCAAGTTGGAGCTGGTGACCTCCATGAGTTGATTTGATGATTTGCTTCCAAAGGATTTTTGTTCTTTTGAGAATTATTTTAGCTCTCATCAAAGATCAAACATCAGAACTAAAGTATGACCTTGCCCTTTGTTAAGCTGTACCGATGACCCCTCCCCAACATAGTCCTGGCTGAAAACTACACTTTCTTATTACAGGTATCAAGGGAATGGGGAGAGAGTGGGAGTGGTGCTGAGAAAGAGGATGAATAGGTCGAATGGTAGGGTAGATTCAATGGTTTGAAAGGCTCTTTCCTGCTCATATTTTCTGTGTTTCTGTTCTGGTCCTGTGTCCATTCTATCTTTTCTATATTTCAAATTACAGCCAGTGGTTGTATCTGAGCTGGTGACTGTGAGTGTGAGATTGAATGATGGCGCATCTTCATTATCACTTTTTTGTTGCTGTGTCTCCAATACCCAGTAAGATTGTACTTTTTACCTGTCTGAAAAGATGAAGATTGACTGGTCCATTGTGGTACAATAAGTGACAGAGAAAGGGAAGGGTGGCAATAGGGAGAAAATAAGTGGTGCTTATAAATCAGAAGACAGCATGGGATGAAGCCTAAGTGCAATGCAAGGAACTGCGGCACAAATATTCTGTCATCTTCAACGGTGTTTATCTGACGTGACCTAAGCAATGGCTTTGTGCCAATACTTCGTGGGGTGTATATAACCTTGTTTTACCTGGTTTGTGTTACCTTGTTCTTCAAGAGAGGGGATTGTGTGATTGAGTGTCATGTATTGTGTTACCCTCCTTGTCATGGTTGAATAGTAAGAACTGTATGCAAGCTTTGAAATGTGGGTATGAGGCTTGCAGCAGAATTAACTATGTGAGTGTAGTGAAGTATATGAATTGCATCCTTATTGGTAGAGTTTGCTGCTGGGCGAACAATGTGTTTGGTAAATTGTGCAGTGTTTTAGGCTATTGGGGCAGTTGACAGAATATGGCATTTGAAGATACATTCAGGCACTTTGATCATTTGTATCATATGATCCCAGCTGCTCAACACATAAGCATATCATTTATAGTGACTTAATGAGGCTGTCTTTCACTGAAACATGAGGATACAATACTGTCAAGTTGGTTTTAATAAATGAAAGAGAATATTATTATGCATGAAAAATGAAAATCAAAATAGAATAAATCAAATTATGTACATATAAATTTAAAATAAAATAAAACACAAGGTAAAATAAAATCCCATTAACCCAAAAGCAATCCTTCATAGGACTCACACCAGACAGAATACCGCCCCCCTCTTCACATCTATAAGGTTTAATTTAACTGTGGCCATAATTTCCCATCTTGAGCAAATGATAGCCTTTTTCTAGAGCTGTTAGAAAACAGAGTTTAGACTTTCTCAGTTTTACATAACCCCTTCAAAGTTTTATCCAAATACTTTGGTATGGAACTTTTAAACTAAACTCCTTATACTGTGCTAACAAATTGTTAACAATCCTAAACCATGTCTCTTTCTCAGGAACAACTTTACATGTCCAGCTTCAGCTAAGATTTCTGCCAAACTGAAGCTCAAAAACTTTTTTTTTCAACCTATTAAACTTAAAAAACACACTTACAAGTTAATCATCAAATCCCCTCAGACACTGTGAAGTTATGTGAAGTACATAATCTCACACTTTTCCACATTGTATTCCATCTGCCACTTCTTTGCCCACTGTCTGAGTCTGTTGAAGTCCTTTCTTTAGCCTTCTCATTTCCTCAACACTGACTGTCACGCACCTATTTTTCTGCCATTTGCAGGCTAAGCTAGCTTTTACTGATGCTAACTACTCATGATATGGAATCACTGTCAGACATTCAGGCAATTAATGAAATGATTAACACTGGCTGGACGCTGAAACCATTTAAATTACAGACAAATTAAATCAGTGAGTTGCTTATTTTGCAGTCAACATCGCCTACTCCCACACTTCTTTTTGAAGCTAGCAGTGACTTTCATAGACCACCATTGAAAAGGAAAATAAAAAGTTGTAAACTTTGTTCATTTATTTCCTTTAAAGCAGAGTCAAAAGCTATTATATTATGCAAAGCTGGTGACTAATGCTGGAAATATTTAAAAGTTCAATAGAGTAGGAGGAAAATATTCTTGCACAGAAAAACATTCTTCGATTTATATAGCACTGGGCTACATTGTTAAAGTGTCTCAAAGTGCTTCATGTTGATTTATGCTTCGAAGGTAGTGAATGCTGCTAGACAGACAATAGCAATAGTCAGAAGCCTATCACAAAAAATGATGATGTGAATGATAGGTTAACATTATCTCATGATGCTTGTTGGCAGAGAAGGGTTGACTGGGCCCTGACATTTTTAGCAGTACCAGCAATAGATGTTAATGTTCACCTGAACAAGCAGGCATGATCTTTTTGCATGAATTATGCTAAACTACCTCCTCCCTTCTGATTCCAGTTATACGTCTTGCAGATGCAGGTTTACACAGTTAACCATAGAGCTTGTTCACATCTGGCTTTGTATTTATTTCAGTTTACGTAGTTACTCAAACTGGTCATTAAGCTCAAGAACTTCGTGTCAGATTCTCGGCATGTGTTGACTTGTACTGTATTCTTTTTTCTCTTTCAAACAGTCACTTGCAAAAGAGAAAGAAGATCCGCAAATAGTTTGCATTTGGCAGCTTGCATTAATAATATTTAATGTTTGCTGAGTTCTTTTTCTTTTCATATTTATGCTCATTTAAGTGCCATGTTTTGATATTTTCACTTTTTGGAGAAAGTGAATCATTTATGGGTTAACTACATTTTAAAGACGCAAAAAGAGAAAATGTTTGATATGGCAGATTATGCATTACAAATGAAAAGATAGCTTCATATCACATGACCATCTCTTCAAGAGCTAGCATGCACACCATTTCTCTTAACACTTTCCTTCCCGTTTCACCCCTGCATTATTTCTGCCCTCTTTATACTGGAGTATGGTTCCATGGACCTTAGCAAACATATGGCACCTCATTGATCATTTCTGCTTGTCGATTGTGACCATTGGTGAGGTGGTTTTGGGTTGAACACAACTGTTGCCAATCATGCTCCACTTACATGTTTACACGGCAGATATAACTGCTTAAGGATAGGCAAAAAATACTGGCCTAACTAACAACTCGTAGAGCCTGTCTCAAAGTCCATGCATTGATAATGCAGAACTCCTGAGTACTGAAGATAGGGTTATGAGAACTTGAAGAAATCCTTCAGAAAGAAAGACTTGCATATGGTGGTGGAAGCAAATTCAGTAGTAACCTTCAAAAGGTTATTGGATAAATATTTGCAAAGGCAGCTTTACCAGGGGTTTCACAGGGGATGGATTAAGGACATGAAACTAAGAGGTCTGATGACAGGCCTGATAAGCTGAGCAACAACTCTGAATCCATAGAATAGATGATTCCATCGAATCAAGGTTGATTCGATGGAACTTTACAATTATAGGTAAATATAGGAACCATATTACAGGCAGCAAGATTTTGCAAAGAGCAGGGAGACCCATGACCAGTTTATCTGCTTCTAGTGGACCTGGATGATGGAGAACTGCGGATGTTTTATCACAAGAGTCCCTACAGTGTGGAAACAGGCCATTCGGCCCAACAAGTCTGCACCCTCTGAAGGGGATCCACCCAGACCCACTCTCACACCCCTCCTTTTCCCATTTCTAAGCCACCTAATCTAGATGTTCCTGGACACTGTGGGCAATTTATCATGGCCAGTTTACTTACCCTGCACGTCTTTGGAATGTGGGAGGAAACCAGAGCCCCTGGAGGAAACTCATGGGGAGAATGTGCAAACTCCACACAGACGATCACCCAAGGGTGGAATCGAATCTGGGTCACTGGCGCTGTGAGGCAGCAGCATTAACCACTGAACCACCATGCCGCCGGTGTTAAGCTCTCCCTTCATTGAGGATGGGGATATTTGTGGAGCCTCCTCCTCCAGTGAGTTGGTTAATTGTCCACCACCATTCACGACTGAATGTGAAAGGACTGCAGAGCTTAGATCTGATCTATTGGTTGTGGGATCTCTTAGCTCTCTCGATCACTTGCTGTTTATGCTATTTGGCATATACAAGTAGTTGAGGTTGGTTGGCTCGCTGAACTGGTTTGTTGTTCCGCAGGCATTTCGTTACCGTGCTGGGTAATATCCTCAGTGCAGCCTGTGATGAAGCGTCGGTGTGTTTTCCTGCCTGGTTTTTGAACTCTGGGGTCCGTTGCGATGGATTGCCTCACGTCTGGTTTTCCTTCATATTGGAATGTAGATGGGCTTGAGTTCAGTGTGTTTATTAATAGGATGCTTTGTGGAGTGCCATGCTTCCAGGAATTCTTGTGCTTGTCTCTGCCGAGCCTGTCCCAGGCTCTTGGTGTTGTCCCAGTTGAAGTCATGGTTCTCCTTGTCCATGTGGATTGAGATGAGTGAGTATTGGTCGTGTCTTTTTGTAGCCAGTTGGTGTTCAGGTACTCTTGTTGTTAGTTTCCTTCCTGTTTGTCTGATGTAGTGTTTCTCACAGTCTCTGCAGGGAATCTTGTAGATGATATTGGTCCTGTCCACGGTGGAGAGTGGGTCTTTAGTTCGGGTGAGCACTTGTCGTGCTGATGTGGACTTGTGTGCCACTCTGATGCCTAGTGGTCGTAGAAGCCTTGTGGTCAGTTCTGACTAGGCTAGGAAACAAGAACAGAGATTGCTGGAAAAACTCTGCAGTCCAGGCAGCATCGAAGGAGAGAAATCAGAGTTAACCTTTTTGGTCCAGAGACCCTTCTTCAGAGCTTTTTTCTGAAGAAGCATCACTGGACTCGTAATGTTAATTCTGCAGCAATATCTGTTTTAGTTTTTCCCTCTTGTTGGTTCCCTTATCACCTGCTGCTATGTCCTTTAGGACCTGACCAGCTCAATCAGTAGTGTTGCTGCCCAGCCACTCTTGACGGTGGACCTGGAAATCCCTCACTCAGTGCTTCCTCCAAGTAATGTTCAACATGGAGGAATACTGATTCATCAGCCGAGGGAGGATAGTATGTGGTAACCAGCAGGAGGTTTCTTTGTCCATGTTTAACTGAGATTTCATGAGGTCTGGAGTCAGTATAGAGGGCTCCAGGGCAACCTCCTCTTGACTGTATATCACTGTGCCTTTACTGCTACCGGGTCTGTCCTGCTGGTAAGACAAGACACATTCAGGAATGGTGATGGTGGTGTCTGGGACATTATTTGTCAGATATGATTTCGCGAGTATGACTATGTCAGGCTGTTGCTTGACTAATCTGTGAGACAGCTCCCCAAATTTAGGCACTAGCCCCCCAGGAGAAGTTTGCAGAATTGAAACGGCTGTTTCTGCCGTTGCCCCTTTCATTGTCTTGGTCAATGCCTGGTGTTCTGTCTGGTTTTATTTCCTTGTTGAGACTTTGTAGTGATCAATAGGACTGAATGGCTTGATAAGCCTTTCAGAGGGCAGTTAAGAATCAATCACGTTGCTGTGAGTCTGGAATCACATGTAGGCTGGACATGTAGTGAGGATGGCAGATTTCCTCCCCTGAAGGACATTAGTGGATTAAAGTATTTTTTGAAAAGGCAAAAATGTGGACCTAAAATAGTTGCAGTGGTCAGCTAACCAGAGATTGAGGTAAGATTTGAAATTCTAATGTGGAATAAATAGAACAATCAGCACTGACTTATCATTTTTTTATTTAAAGACATTGAAACCAGGCAACTGAATCAGCATGTACAGTTTTTAACTCCTGTTCTAATTCACATATGTATGATCATTTCACATATTAAGGGAAAAAAAGTTGCCTTCTGATTGGACAGCTTGGAAAGACCATGAAGCTAGATTATACACTGAACTATATTTCAATGGCTGCTTTTGAACAGTAGGGCAGAGAAAAGGAAAATGGATTTGTAAGCAAGATCTGGAAGATGTGGGAGACAGAGGAGGACCCAGAGACTGTCGCTCACAACTAAAAGAGCTAGAGTCAGAAATTAGCACCTTAGACAAAGAGAGAGAAAAGAAAGAGTGTGAGAAAGAGAAAGGACATCAGATAAAACAGCACAAGGAAACGAGTCAAAGATCTAAAATTGTCATCGCCGGAAAGTTATGAGTTGAATGGTTGCGAGCAGTTACAGTTTGTGACTGTGTTTCAATTTGAGTTATTTTGAAAAATATGAAGTAGCCAGAAAAGTAGAAATTTGTAGGCACAGGAAAGGGGCTAATTTGTGAGTAAGTGTGAAGATCTTGCACTTTCTAACTAATGTTCATTTTTTTAGTTAATAGTGCAAGATTAAAGTGAAAGTAAGGTTATTAAAAGTAGCATAAGTAAAGCAATTTTAAAGTATAAGTTAATGTTTGGCAGGACAGTCGGCCAAGCAAAATGCCAACCTGTGGAATGTGTAGAATTATGGCCACTTCTTGTGGCCTTGATCAACCCCCATGTTCAGGAAGTGTTACTGTTTGCGGAAGATGTGACTCTGGGTTGGTTTGTTGCCTTCTTGGTGCAAGGGTCAGGGATGTCACAAAATGTTTGCAGCACACTTTTCTGGCTTGGACTGTAGATAGCCTGAGATTATGATCCGCACTGGTACTAACAACATAGGTAGGAAGGCGGACGGGATCTTGCAATTGGAATTTAGGGAACTAGGTAGAAAATTAGCAAATAAAAGCCAAAAGAACTGTGGATGCTGCAAATCAGGAACAAAAACAAAGTTGCTGGAAAAACTTAAGCAGGTCTGGCAGCATCTGTGAAGGAGAAAACACAGTTAACATTTCGGGACCGATGACCCTTCCTCAGAACTGATGGTGGCTGGATAAATGTCAGTTTTTATGCAGAAAATAGGGAGGTGGGTGGAGTAGGGAGCAAATGATAGAATAGAGCCCAAACAGAGGGAAAGACAGTTGGATAGACCAAGGGAGTTGCTAATGATCAGGCTGGGACAGTGAATAGTTGTTAATGAGGACTGTTAGTGACTAGCAACAGCGGGTGTGAAGTGGCAGGCTATGTGGTAACAAGGCCTGGTGTGTGGGGTAGGGGCTTGGGACATGGGAGAATTTAGGCCCTAAAATTATTGAAGTCAATATTGAGCCTGGAGGGCTGTAGGGTCCCCAAGCGGAAAATGAGGTGTTGTTCCTCCAGCATGCGCTGAGCTTCACTGGAACACTGCAGAAAGCCAGAGACAGACATGTTGACCAGGGAGCAATGTGGTGCATTGAAGTGGCAGGCAACAGGTAGTTCAGGGTCTTTTTTGCGAGCAGAACATAGATGTTCTGTGAAGCGGTCACCAAGCCTACGCTTCGTTTCCCCAATGTAGAGGAGATCATATTGTAAGCAGCGAATGCAGTAGACTAGATTCTGGGAAGTGCAGGTGAAGTGTTGCTTCACCTGGAAGGTATGTTTGCGCCCTTGGATACTGGGGAGGGAGGAGGTAACTGGGCAGGTGACGCACTTTGTCGGTTACAGGGGAAGGTGCTGTAAGACTGTGGGGAGGTGTTGGGAGTGAAGGAAGTGTGGACCGGGATGTCCCAGAGGGAATGGTCTCTGTGGAATGCAGACAAGAGAGGGGAGGGGAATGTGTGTCTGGTGGTGGCATCTCACTGGAGATGGCGAAAATGGCATCTGATGATCTTTTGGATGTGAATGCTGGTGGGATTGTAGGTGAGGATATGGGGAATCCTATCGCTGTTGTGGGAGGGAAGAGAAGGGGTGAGGGTGGAAGCGTGGGACATAGGTCAGACCTGGTTGAGGACCCTGTCGACAATGGAGCTGGGGAATCCTCGGTTGAGGAGCAAGGTGGACATTTCGGAGGCTCCCTTGTCGAGGTTGGCCTCATCTGAACATATGCGACGGAGATGGAGGAACTGAGAGAATGGGATGGAGTCTTTACAGGAAGTGAAGTGTGAGGATGTATAGTCCAGGTATCTGTGGGAGTCAGTAGGTTTGAAATGGATATTAGTGGCCAGTTTATCCCCAGAAATGGAAACCGAAATGTTGAGGAAGGAAAGGGAACAGTCTAAGATAGACCAGGTGAAAGTGAGGGCAGGGTGGAAATTGGAGGCAAAATTGTTGAAGTTTTCCAATTCCAGACGAGAGAAGGAAGCAGCACCAATGATATCATCGATGTATCAGAGATACAGTTGTGGGTGGGGGCTGGAATAGCACTGGAACAAGGAATGTTCCGCGTATTTCATGAAGAGACAGGCATAACTAGGGCCCACGCAGGTACCCAAATTAGCAAGGCCTCTAAAATAGTAATCTCCAGATTACTCCCATGCCACACACAACAGAGTGTGGAATAGAAATAGATCACAAAGGTTTTGTGGCTGGAAATATGTGCAGGAGTGAGGGCTTTAGATTCATGGGATATAGGACTGATTCTGGGGGATATGGCACCTGTACAAACTTGATGGGTTTCATCGGAACAGAGCCAGGACTGAGTTCCTTGTGGAATGTTTTGCTAGTGCTACTAGGACGGTTTAAACAAATTTAACAGAGGTAAATTCTAGGTTGCATAGAATGCTGCGAGTGATAGATTACACTAAAACTGATAGTAGTAAGTTAATATTTGGTCTTTATAGAGAGAAAATAATGAAATCCAAATCAGAGTTACATTACATGTGTGTGAGTGCCTGATTATGGTCAATTAAGTTGGCGGAGTTACAGACAGAGATTGCCTTGTGGAGTTGTAATGTTGAGGCGATAAGAGTTCTGAGGGAGGTGGCTGAGGAAATAGCGGAGGCTTTGGTCGTGATCCTTCAAAAGTCACTGGAGTCAGGGAAAGTCCTAGATGATTGGAAAATTGCTGTTGTAACTCCCTTGTTTAAGAAAGGATCAAGGCAAAAGATGGAAAATTATAGGCCGATTAGCCTAACCTCGGTAGTTGGTAAAATTCTAGAATCCATTGTCAAGGATGAGATTTCTAAATTCCTGGAAGTGCGGGGTCAGATTAGAACAAGTCAGCATGGTTTCAGTAAGGGGAGGTCGTGCCCGACAAACCTGTTAGAATTCTTTGAAGAGGTAACAAGTATGTTAGACCAGGGAAACCCAGTAGATGTTATCTCTCTAGACTTCCAAAAGGCCTTTGATACAGTGCCTCACGGGAGGCTGCTGAGCAAGGTGAGGGCCCATGGTGTTCGAGGTGAGCCACTGGCATGGATTGAGGATCGGCTGTCTGACAGAAGGCAGAGAGTTGGAATAAAAGGCTCTTTTTTGGAATGGCAACTGGTGACGAGCGGTGTCCCGCAGGGTTCAGTGTTGGGGCCTCAGCTGTTCACGTTATATATTAATGATCTGGATGAAGGGACTGGGGGCATTCTGGCGAAGTTTGCCAATGATACAAAGATAGATGGACAGGCAGGTAGTACTGAGGAGGTGGGGAAGCTGCAGAAAGATTTAGACAGTTTAGGAGAGTGGTCCAGGAAATGGCTGGTGAAATTCAATGTGAGTAAATGTGAGGTTTTGCACTTTGGAAAAAAGAATACAGGCATGGAATATTTTCTAAATGGTGAGAAAATTCGCAAATCAGAAGTGCAAAGGGATCTGGGAGTGTTGGTCCAGGATTCTCTAAAGGTTAACTTGCAGGTAGAGTCCATAATTAAGAAAGCAAATGTAATGTTGTCGTTTATCTCAAGAGGGTTGGAATATAAAAGCAGCAATGTGCTTCTGAGGCTTTATAAGGCTCTAGTTAGGCCCCATTTAGAATACTGTGTCCAATTTTAGGCCCCACACCTCAGGAAGGACATTCTAGCCCTGGAGTGTGTCCAGCGGAGATTCACACGGATGATCCCTGGAATGGTAGGTTTAACGTATGATGAACAGCTAAGGATCCTGGGATTGTACTCATTAGAGTTTAGAAGGTTGAGGGGAGATCTAATAGAAACTTACAAGATAATGCATGGTTTAGAAGGGGAGGACACTAGGAAGTTGTTTCCATTAGGCGGGGAGACTAGGACCCGTGGGCACAGCCTTAAAATTAGAGGGGGTAAATTTAAAACTGAAATGAGACGACATTTCTTCAGTCAGAGAGTGGTGGGCTTGTGGAATTCATTGCCGCAGAGTGCAGTGGAGGCTGGGACGTTGGATGCCTTCAAGGCAGAGTTCGACAAATTCTTGATCTCAGAAGGAATCAAGGGCTACGGGGAGAGTGCAGGGAAGTGGAGTTGAAATGCCCATCAGCCATGATTTAAATGGTGGAGTGGACTTGATGGGCCAAATGGCCTTACTTTCACTCCTATGTCTTATGGTCTTATGGTCTTATGATAGTGGAGATTGGACTTTAAGTGAGTCTTTAGGGTTTGCATGCATTGCTTAGAACTCTGGTGGAGGCGGGTTTTGGTGATACATTCAAGAAGGCATTCATTGGTTGACACTTGCAGAGAAAAAATGTTCAAGGTTATGAAGTAACAACAGGAGATTGAGACAAAGGTGAAATGTTCAGAGAGCTAGTGCAGGTAAGATAAAATATCTATTCACTGCAAACTCAAAAGATCTCTCCAGCTTTCATCACTGCTTAGGATACCAGACAGCAAATAAGCAAGTGTGACCTCAATTTACTTCAAGGACTGTTTACTTTCGTTCATTCAACTGAATCTGGGCATTGCTGGTTGTGCTGGCATTTATTGTCCATCTCTAATTCTCCTGGAGAAGGAGCAGCGAACTGTCTTCATGACTCATCGCAGTCCATGAAGTTTAGGAACATACACAATGCTGTTAGGAAAGGGGCTTAAGGATTTTGACCCAGCAACAGTGAAATTCCAAGTTCCAAGTCAGGAAGGTGTTTGACTTAGATCAAAGTTTGCAGGTGGAAATGGTCCCATGCATTGTTGACTCTATTCATCTAGGTGGTCGAAATCGCAGGCGAGGAGGTGTTGTTGAAGGAAACTTGGTGAGTTACTGGAGTGCATTCTTGTATGTAGTACATTGCTGCTACTGTGCGTTGGTGAAGGGTGTGAATGTTTGAGATGGTGGAATGGGGTGATGGTCAAATGACATTTAAAATATGTAGCATTTATTTCCCTTTATGTAGTAAAAACTTTCCCTTTTAAACTTATTATCTGTGTGTTTGATGTGACATTTTTAGGGTTTTCTGCAGGCTTCGAAAATCACATAATTCTTCATTCTTTTTATTCTTATTCTGAAGAAAACATCATAATTGGCTCCTTCATTTATACCTAGTTTCTTACATTTTTAATTGATGCCTTATACAGCTGCATGATAAAAGAAATTGAAGTATTTGCTGTGACCGAGTGAAAGAGGGTTAAAAAGAGGGGAGAGATTTCCTTTCCTCACCTGCTCATCCAATTTGAATCAGACTTCCTTTCACCGGTACAATAGCATGGTAGAATAATGAATTGTAATGGAAACTGAAGCAATATTTCACAAAACTACTAAAGCATTAAATGGGTGCAGGTTACTAATTTAGCAGGAAAATTTGAAAATTAGGTGCAAGCCAGCCCACAAAGCCATCATATGTAAGGAAATCGGCTACATCAAAACTGCAATTGAACATCAGGGAATGGCACAAATTTGGACTTTTTGAATCTGAGCAGACTCCAGAGAGTTAGACATGTACAAATATCTAGAATTGGACCCCACAGAATGAGCTGAATCCACACAGAGAGATGGATTACAATAATCTTGCTAAACCAAATTATACTGTGACCCTTGCCACAAAGAAAGCTTTGTAGTATGTTGTCCATGCACATGAGTAATGGAAAGGTGACAGAATGGTAGGTGACACATGCACAATTTATCCCTATTTGGATATGAATCACTATTTCGTTTAGAAGCTGAAAGTGGTCCAACCTGGAATTCAGCCAAAGTCAGAGAGCTCTGGATTTTCATTAAATAACCCAAAGAGAATAGATTGGGATCAGTTTGCATTTGATACAACGCTCATCCCAAATGCATCTTTCAGTAAGAAACATAAAACTAAACAGCTCTCAGTAAATTTCTCATAAAGGAGTCTGTATCTGAACCTATCATTTCATTTATTCCAAACACAGGGAAAATCACATTGCTAGGACTTTGCAATCCCGTCTGTACATGTGATGTGGCATATGTTCAAGAATGTGTAGCAGAGTATACTATGGTCATAAATTCTCAGTTTTGATAGCTTATAAATCAGTGCAGATCCAAAAATGTGATACCTTGCCTTTATTGGGTACAGCTAAATCAATCCAAAACTCTGCATTTCTTTCAATGTTGCAGCTTTTGCATTTAGGTTTTAAAATATGTACAATCTATATCTTTTGTCGGGTTCTCGTAATGTTGACGCAGTGATGAATTTGATGTGTTTCCTATTTCTTAACAAAGCAATTAATTGTGTCCCGTTCAACTGCACAGAGCTTTGTTACCACTGCGATAAGAAAAACTTGCAGTCTGAAAAGTGAACACAGCAGGTTGAAGACTTCACTCAGCACAATTTTTAATGCTTCTGGACAGAAGGTTGATGGGCTCACTATTGTACCTATGGTGAAGTATGCAAGATCGAGCATGAGATCATCTTGATGTCTACAGGAAGGAATGTTTTCAACAGAGAACACCCCCTGTTTCTGTCATTAAAAAAAGAGAATACTGGAAACACTTAGCAGACCAGGAAACGCCTATGGAGTGAGAAATGGAATTAATGGGATTAATTTTAACCAGGATGAAAGATTGGCAGGTGTTGGATTTGATGTTAAAAGTTTAGAAATCTTCAAGGTGACTCCACCCAGCCCACACTTTCTTTTAGTTTCATTAGAACATAGAACATTACAGCACAGTACAGGCCCTTCGGCCCTCGATGTTGTGCCGATCTGTCATACCAATCTGAAGCCCATCTAACCTACACTATTCCATGTACGTCCATATGCTTTCCAATGACGACGTAAATGTACCTAAAGTTGGAGAATCTACTACCGTTGCAGGCAAAGCGTTCCATTCCCGTTTTAAAAAATTTATTACCACGTATATCTACGGAGATACAATGAAAAATGTTCTGTCACCACAATCCGGCACTGTTTTGAGGTACAAAATAAGAATGAGAAACTGCTTAAATAGAGTTCATCTTCATTGGCTAGTACAGTCCCAAACATGGCTCCAGGACATATGCAACTTCTCTGCAACGTCCCTGCTCCAGGTCTACCCTGGCCATGTGTCCCTGCTCCGCCATTACTGCAGTCAATGCCTCATCTCCAAATCCAGGAGTCCATTCTTCGGGCCTACAAAGCCAGGTGCCCAGTTCTAGTCACCACCAGGCCACTCTGGCCTCCCATCAGGAAGATGAAGAGAAGAAAAAGGAAATGAGAAAATGATGAAAAGAGTGGAATGGTGTGGGTGTGTGATCAACCCTGTCCTGGATGGATTAACTGTATAAATATTATAATGAGGTGGCAGACCTTCTATTTAACCCGCCTTCCAGACTTATCCCTGGCTTGCTGGATTTACTTGGCCTTTGGGAACCTTGCAGCTGAAGGGAGTCAAGGATTGCATTGGAAAGGTAACTATAAAATCCTTACAGTGTGGAAGTAGGCCATTCAGCCCAGAGAGTTCACACTAACCCTCCGAAGAGCATCCCACCCATGCCTGCATCTCCTGTGGGTTAAAAGGAGAAGCTGTGCATCCTGCTAACTAATTGTTTTCCTTGCCTACCACTGGCTTCTCCTCACACATGAGACTTACCACGCTCTTTCCAAAGATCTCTGGATTGGAGATCACCACCATTCCCCATGGGACATAGAATATGGAACATAGACCAAGAACATAAAATAGTACAGCATAGGAAAGGGCTCTTTAGCCCACGATGTTGTGCTAAACATGATGCAAAATTAAGCTAATCTCTCTGCCTGCCCTTAGTCCATATCGCTCCATTCTTTGCATAATCATGTGCTCATCTAAAAGTCTCTGAAATGCCCTTGGCAGCACATCCCAGACTCTGTGTAAAAAACTCACCACCACACAACCTTGGACTTTCCCCCTCTCTTCTGAAATGCATGCCCCTGGCATTAGACTTTTCACCTCTGGGGAAGAAAAAATTCTGACTGTCAATCCTATTATGCATCTCATCATTTTATAGACTCCTATCAAATCTTCCCTCAGCCTCTGCTGATCCAGAGAAAACAACCAGAATTTTTCTAGCTGCTCCTTATTGCTCATACTTTCTAATCCAGGCAGCATTCTGGTAAACCTCTTCAGCACCCTCTCCAAGGCCTCCACATCTTTCCTGTAATGTGGTGACCAGAATCGAATACAATACCCTAAGTGTGGCTTAACCAAAATCTTATAAAGCTACACCATGACATCCTGATTCTTGTACTCAATTCCCCAATCAATAAAGGCAAGCATGCCATATACCTTCTTTACCACCCTACCTACTTGTATGTCTACATTCAGGAACCCCAAGATCCTTCTGCATATCAAGGCTGTTCGGGCTCCTACCATTAACTGCATACTTTTGCTTAACATTTGATCTCCCAAGGGCAACACCTCATACTTACATGGATTAAACTCCCTGAGTCATTCCTTTGCCCATATGTGCAACTGATTTATATCCCACTGTATCTTTGGACAGACTTTTACACTATCCACAACTCCAAGAAATCTTGGATGAAAATGTAGAAGTATGGGTTAGTATGTTTACAAATGATGCTAAGTCATTTCCATATATCACCAGCAGCAGAGGTCCTAATATGAATCCTTGTGGAACACCACAGGTTATGGACCATCAGCCAGAAAAATATCCTTTCACCAATACCTTGCTCCTTCTGTGGAGACTCTGGATCCCATGCATCTTAATCTTCTGAATGAACCTACCATGAAACACCGTATCAAAAGCCTTATTAAAATCCATGTAGACAATATCCACTGCTCTACCCTCATCGATTGCTTTCCTCACCTCAAAAAATTTAATCAAGTTAGTAAGATATGACCTGCCTGGCGTGAAACCATGCTGACTGTCCTTAATTGTGCCATGCTTTTCCAAATGTGCGTAAATCCTATCCCTAAGAATTCTCTCCAATAGTTTTCCAACTATTGATGTGAGATTCACCAGTCTATAATTTTCCTTCTTGAACAGAAGAATAACATTAGGTACTCGCCAGTCCTCCGGAACCTCTCCAGTGGCTAGCGAGGATACAAACATCTCGGTCAAGGCCTCCGCAATCTCAGCTCTTGCCTCTGTCAATAACCTGTGGTAGATACAATTGGGCCCTAGGCCATTAATGATTTTCAAGAGACCCAATGCCACATCTTTTTTGATCTCAAAATGACCTAGAATGTTAGCATGCTCCACACTAATCTCACTGTCCTCCATATCCTTTTCCTGGATGAATACCAATGCAAAGTACTCATTTAGGATCTTGCCCACATCCTCTCCCTCCAGACACAAGTCCTCTCCTTTATCCATGAGTGGTCCTACCTTCTCCTTAGTTATCCTCTAGTTTTTAACATATGTATAGAATGCTTGGGATTTTCTTTCTCCCTGCTTATGAAGATCATTTCATGGCCCCTTCTTGCTCTCCTAATTCCCTGCTTGAGCTCTTTCCTTCTTTCCTTATATTCCTCATGGGCTCTGCCTAAATTCAGCTTCCTAAGCCTTATCCATGCTTCTTTTCTTCCTTTCGGCTAAATTAACAAACTCCGTCATTATCAAAGGGCCCCTTATGTCATAGAATCCCTACAGTGTGGAAACAGGCCCTTTGGCCCAACTAGTCCGCACTGACCCTTGGAGCATCCCAGCCAGACCCATCCCCCTATGACACACCTAACCTACATATCCCTGAATACTACAGGCATTTTCACATGACCAATCCACCTAACATGCACACCTTTGGACTGTGGGAAGAAAGCCATACAGACACGGGGAGAATATGCGAAAATCCATACAGTCACCCGAGGGTGGAACTGAACCCGGGTCCCTGACGCTGTGAGGCAGCAGCGCTAACCGCTGAGCCACTGTGCCACCCTCACACCTTGCCATATTTGTCCTTCCTCCTTACTGGAACATGCTGGTCTTTAAACAACTCTCACATATAAAGTGTGGACTATCCTGAGGATAGCTCCTCCCAATTAACACTCCATAGCTCCTGCCCTAATATTGAAGTAATTTGCCTTCCCCAAATTTAGTACCTTCCTCACGTTCATGGCTTATCTTTATTCATCGCTGTCTTAAAACTTAAGGATTGTTGATCACTGTTTCCAAATTGCTCTTCCACTGTAAGGTCAGTCGCCTGTGTGAGGTCATTAGCTGGTACCAGGTCCAGTATAGCCTCTTCTCTAATAGGAATTCCCACTGACTATTTAAACAAAAAAATCCCCATGTTAGTACATACTCAGTTGCAGGCTGTCTGCCTGTTAATGGGTCATCAGCTTCCTCCTGAGCTTTTCGTGCCTGACATTCACCAGGCTTTAGGTCTGGCTCTACCTAAAACAGTAAAAGCAACTAAAAAAATCCATTCATGCATCACACCCCATTTTCTGCAATACCATAATTCTCTCATTTTGATTTTATTGTCAATTGTACTGAAATACAGTGAAAATCTTTGTTTACGAGCAGTACACGCAGATCAAAAAGACTTAGAGGCATGCAGGTTACATTGCAGGTTATATTAATTGAGGCTAGAGTCCATTCAACCATCTGATAACAGCTGGGAAGAAGCTGTTCCAGAACCAGCTAGCATCTGTGTTCATGCTTCTGTATCTTCTGCCTGATGAAAAAGGTTGTAGGAGGTTATTACCAGGGTCTGATGGGTCTTTGAAGATGTTAGCTGCCTTTCTGTGGCAGCAGGCTGATGTAAATGGAATCCATGGATGGAAGGTGGCTTCTGCGATGGTCTGGGCTCTGCACGCCACCTTCTGTAGTTTCTTATGGTCCTGGGCAGAGCAGTTGTCATTACCAGGCCATTCTGCACCCAGACTAAATGCTTCCAATGGTGCATCTGTAGAAGTTGGTGAGGGTCCTTGTGGACATGGCAAATTTCCTGAGCCACCTGAGGAAGACGAGGCATTGTTGTGCCTTCTTGACTGTTGCATTCACGTGGGAAGCCCAAGACAAGTTGTTAGTTCTCGTCACTCTGAAAAATTTGATGCTCTTCACTCTCTCAACCTCAGTTGTAGGTGGAAGTGTGTTCTCCTCCTTGCTTTCTGAAGTTGAAGATCAGTTCTTTAGTTTTGCTAACGTTGTGAGACAAATTGTTTTCATCGCACCATATCACCAAGCCTTCTATCTCCCTTCTGTATTTTGACTCTTCATTGTTAGATATCCGTGTGATTATAATGGTTTCATCAGTGAATTTGTAGATGGCGCTCGTTTGGAATTTGGCAACACAATTGTAGGTATGAAGGGAGTACAGTTGGGGATTGAGGACGCATCCTTGGGAGGGCTCCAGTGTTGAGTGTTATTGTGGAGGGGTGCAGATACCTATCCTCACAGATTGCAGTCTATGGGTCAGAAGGCTGAGTATCCAGTTACGGAGGGTGGAACCGAGACCAAGGTCACACAGTTTTGACGTCAGTCTGGAGAGGATAATGGTGTTGAAGGTGGAGCTGTATACAATGAACAGGAGCCTGACATAGGTGTCTTTGTTTTCCAGGCGTTCCAGGGATGAGAGCAGGATTAGGGATATGGCATCCTCTGTGGACCTGTTACACCGATAGGCAAACTGTAGGGTATTGAGGCAGGCTGGGAGACTGGAGTTGGTGTAGGTCATGACCAGCCTCTCGAAGTACTCCATGATTACTGAGGTCAGAGCCACTGGGCAGTAGTCATTATGGTATGTTGTATGTGCTTTCTTGGGTACTGGGATGATGGTGGTCCTCTTGAAGCAGATGGGGCATTTAGCTTGGAGGACGGAGAGGTTGAAGATGCTGGTGAATACCTCTGCCATTTGGTCTGCACAGGATCTGAGAGCTCGGCCGGAGACTCTATCCCTGCCTGTTACTTTCCTTGTGTTGACTCCCAGCGAGACCGATCTGACGTCAGCAGTGGTGACCGAGGTAATAGGTGTGCCTGGAGCTGTCAGGACAGGTGTTGCAGTGCTGGTAGTATTCTGCTCAAACTGAGCGTAGAAAGCATTGAGCGTGTCAGGGAGGGATGTGTCATTGTCTGTTATTTTACACTGTTTTGTTTTGTATCCTGTAATGTTATTTAGGCCTTGCCATAGACGGTGGGAGTCTGTGTGATAGGTTTGGGCCTCTAACTTGGTTCGGTTCTGCCTCTTGGTCTCCCTGATGGCTTTGCAGAGGTCGTACCTGGATTTCCTGTATTGGTCCAGGTCACTTGACTTGAATGCTGCATGTCTGGTCTTCAGTATGGAGTGGATTTCCTGGTTCATCTAAGGTTTATGGCTGGGGAACAATTGGACTGACTTCTTTGGCACACAGTCCTCCATGCATTTGCTAGAGAAGTCTGTGATGGTAATGGCACACACGTCTAGGTTTTCTGCTGAACACTTGAACATGGACCAGTCCGCTGAATCCAAGCCGTGCTGAGGACGGTCTTCTGCAGCCTTGGACCAGCAATATATTTCTTTCTATGAAGGGTTCTCCCATTTCAGGTTCTGGTTGTAAACTGGGAGGTGGAACACAGTGCTGTTGTCGGATTTTCTAAAGTGTGGGCAGGGGATTGAGCGGTAGGCATCTTTGATGGTTGTGTAGCAGTGGTCCAAAATGTTCTGCGCCTCCCAAATCCCGACTCTGTCCCTGCCCCTCCCCCACCATGCACCCGCCGCCATTGACCATGAGGACACGGCCGGAGACCCCACCGATGACGTCACATCGGCCTCCGCCGGCCACAGAACTTCCGGAACCGCTGCTGCAGTCACCACCTCCACGTCCAGGTACTACAGCCCACACACCACCCTCACCTCAGCTGCTGCCGCCCACCCCGATCCTCCCACCGCCGACGGAACCCCGCCCATGGCCGACGCTGACGGAACCCCGCCCACGGCCGACGCCGACGGAACCCCGCCCACGGCCGACGCCGACGGAACCCCGCCCACGGCCGACGCCGACGGAACCCCGCCCACGGCCGACGGAACCCCGCCCACGGCCGACGACATCATCGCTCCGCCCACAACCTCCACAGCCTGCAACCCCAGAGGAGACAGCCACCCTGAGCCCTGCCGAATCTTCACCATCCCCCCAGACCTCCCACTGACTGAGGACGAACGGTCAGTCCTGAGCAAGGGGCTCACCTTTGTCCCCCTACAACCACACATCAACGAATACCAGTCACGGTCGGACATAGAGCAGTTTTTCCGCCGTCTTCGCCTGCATGCCTACTTCTTCAACCGGGAACCCAACCCTCCTTCCACTGACCCCTTCACCCGCTTCCAACACAAGTCCTCCTCCTGGACACCACCCCCAGGCCTCCTACCCTCCCTCGACCTCTTCATCTCCAACTGCCGTCGAGACATTAACCGCCTCAACCTCTCCACCCCTCTCACCCACTCCAACCTCTCCCCCGCAGAACGGGCAGCCCTCCGCTCCCTCCGCTCCAACCCCAACCTCACCATCAAACCCGCAGACAAGGGTGGCGCAGTGGTAGTATGGCGTACTGACCTCTACATCGCCGAGGCCAGACGCCAACTCTCCGACACCACCTCCTACCGCCTCCTCGATCATGACCCCACACCCGAGCACCAAACCATCATCTCCAACACCATTCATGACCTCATCACCTCAGGGGACCTCCCACCCACAGCCTCCAACCTCATTGTTCCCCAACCCCGCACAGCCCGTTTCTATCTCCTTCCCAAAATCCACAAACCTGCCTGCCCTGGTCGACCCATCGTCTCAGCCTGCTCCTGCCCCACCGAACTCATCTCCACCTATCTGGACTCCATTTTCTCCCCTTTGGTCCAGGAACTCCCCACCTATGTCCGTGACACCACCCACGCCCTCCACCTCCTCCAGGACTTCCAATTCCCTGGCCCCCAACACCTCATATTCACCATGGACGTCCAGTCCCTGTACACCTGCATTCCGCATGGAGATGGCCTCAAGGCCCTCCGCTTCTTCCTGTCCCGCAGGCCCGTCCAGGCCCCCTCCACCGACACTCTCATCCGCCTAACGGAACTCGTCCTCACACTCAACAACTTCTCTTTTGACTCCTCCCACTTCCTACAGACTAAGGGGGTGGCCATGGGCACCCGCATGGGCCCCAGCTATGCCTGCCTCTTTGTAGGTTACGTGGAACAGTCCATCTTCCGCACCTACACAGGCCCCAAACCCCACCTCTTCCTCCGGTACATTGATGACTGTATCGGCGCCGCCTCTTGCTCCCCAGAGGAGCTCGAACAGTTCATCCACTTCACCAACACCTTCCACCCCAACCTTCAGTTCACCTGGGCCATCTCCAGCACATCCCTCACCTTCCTGGACCTCTCAGTCTCCATCTCAGGCAACCAGCTTGTAACTGATGTCCATTTCAAGCCCACCGACTCCCACAGCTACCTAGAATACACCTCCTCCCACCCACCCTCCTGCAAAAACTCCATCCCCTATTCCCAATTCCTCCGCCTCCGCCGCATCTGCTCCCACGATAAGACATTCCACTCCCGCACATCCCAGATGTCCAAGTTCTTTAAGGACCGCAACTTCCCCCCCACGGTGATTGAGAACGCCCTTGACCGCGTCTCCCGCATTTCCCGCGACACATCCCTCACACCCCGCCCCCGCCACAACCGCCCCAAGAGGATCCCCCTCGTTCTCACACACCACCTTACC
The DNA here is from genome assembly GCF_030684315.1 of Stegostoma tigrinum. Taxonomy (NCBI): domain Eukaryota; kingdom Metazoa; phylum Chordata; class Chondrichthyes; order Orectolobiformes; family Stegostomatidae; genus Stegostoma; species Stegostoma tigrinum. The sequence goes on along the minus strand of NC_081365.1, from coordinate 18,452,484 downwards.
AACCTCCGGATACAACGCATTATCCTCCGACACTTCCGCCATCTACAATCCGACCCCACCACCCAAGACATTTTTCCATCCCCACCCCTGTCTGCTTTCCGGAGAGACCACTCTCTCCGTGACTCCCTTGTTCGCTCCACACTGCCCTCCAACCCCACCACACCCGGCACCTTCCCCTGCAACCGCAGGAAATGCTACACTTGTCCCCACACCTCCTCCCTCACCCCCATCCCAGGCCCCAAGATGACATTCCACATCAAGCAGAGGTTCACCTGCACATCTGCCAATGTGGTATACTGCATCCACTGTACCCGGTGCGGCTTTCTCTACATTGGGGAAACCAAGCGGAGGCTTGGGGACCGCTTTGCAGAACACCTCCGCTCAGTTCGCAACAAACAACTGCACCTCCCAGTCGCAAACCATTTCCACTCCCCCTCCCATTCTCTTGATGACATGCCCATCATGGGCCTCCTGCACTGCCACAATGATGCCACCCGAAGGTTGCAGGAACAGCAACTCATATTCCGCCTGGGAACCCTGCAGCCATATGGTATCAATGTGGACTTCACCAGTTTCAAAATCTCCCCTTCCCCCACTGCATCCCTAAACCAGCCCAGTTCATCCCCTCCCCCCACTGCACCACACAACCAGCCCAGCTCTTCCCCCCCACCCACTGCATCCCAAAACCAGTCCAACCTGTCTCTGCCTCCCTAACCGGTTCTTCCTCTCACCCATCCCTTCCTCCCACCCCCAGCCGCACCCCCAGCTACCTACTAACCTCATCCCACCTCCTTGACCTGTCCGTCTTCCCTGGACTGACCTATCCCCTCCCTACCTCCCCACCTACACCCTCTCCACCTATCTTCTTTGCTCTCCATCTTCGGTCCGCCTCCCCCTCTCTCCCTATTTATTCCAGTTCCCTCCCCCCATCCCCCTCTCTGATGAAGGGTCTAGGCCCGAAACGTCAGCTTTTGTGCTCCTGAGATGCTGCTTGGCCTGCTGTGTTCATCCAGCCTCACATTTTATTGTCCAAAATGTTCGGTCCCCTGGTGGGGCAGGAGATGTATAGGTGGTACTTTGGCATCACCCTCTTGAGGTTTGCTTAGTTGAAGTTGCTGGCCACAATGAATAGTGCCTTGGGGATTTTTGTCTCTAGTGTGTTTGTGGTGGTGTAAACCACATCTAGGACATTCTTCACATCTGGGTGGGGTCGTATATAGACTGCTGTCAGGATGGAAGAGATGAACTATTGTGGTAAGTAGAAGGGATAGCAACACAAGATCTTTTAAATCAGGTAATTTTCCAAGGATTTATTCTTTTCTGCAACTTTTGTGCAGGTCAAATGTTTGTAATATGATTTAGATAAATGGACCGTATATCTATGGTGGCTAAATTTGTTAATGACACCCAGATTGTTGGAAAGTAAGATGGGAAGAGGCCATAAAGTGGCTAAAATACAGTGTAAATAGATTATATGAGTAGGCAAAGACCTGGAAAATGGAGCCTGATGTGGAACATGTAAAAATGTTCATTTTGAAGGGAAAATTTAAAAAGAGGCATATAATATAAATGGTCGGAGATTGCAGAGCTCTGTGAGATAGTGGGATCTGGGTATTTTAGTGCATGAATCACAAAATGTGCAGTTTCAGCAAGTAATTAGGAAAGCTAATGAAATGCTATTACTTATTGTGAGTAAAATTGAATAGAAAAGTGAGAGGTTATGCACAGGTCGCTGGTGACACCAAATCTGGAATACCATGTACAATATTGGTCTCCTTACTTAAGGATGGATGTAAATGAATTGGAAACAGCTCAAAGAAGGTTTACCATAATAATATCTGGAATGGCCATGTTGTCTTATGAGGAAAGGTTGGATAGTTAGGTTTATACCCAGAAAATGAACTGGACCAGCTCATGTACATACTGCAATTACAAGTGCAGGTCAAATGCCAGGAATTATGAGGTGAGTAACTTGTCTTTTGTCTCCATAGCACATGTCCATAATCTACAAAACATAAGTCAGCAGAGTGATGGAATACTCTCAAAGAACAAAGAACAAAAAAATTACAGCACAGGAACAGGCTCTTTGGCACTCCAAGCCTGCACCAATCCAGAGTCTTCGACTCCACTTAGAGTCATAGATTCATCAACACAGAACAGACTCCAGTCCAACTCGTCCATGCCGATCAGGTTTTCCAAACTGAACAAGTCCCATTCTCCCACATTTGGCCCTTATCCCCCTTAAGCCTTTCTTAATCATGAACCTGTCCAAGTGTCTTAGAACATAGAACATAGAAAAGTACAGCACATTACAGGCCGTTTGGCCCATGATGTTGTGCCGTGGAATAATCCTAATCCAAAATTAAAATAACTTAACCTACATTCCCCTCAATTCACTGCTGTCCATGTGCATGCACAACAGTTGCTTAAATGTCATTAATGACTCTGCTTCCACGACTACCACTGGCAAACTATTCCATGCGCTCACAACTCTCTGGGTGAAGAACCTCCCTCTGACGTCTCCTCTATACCTTCCTCCTAACACCTTAAAACTATGACCCCTCGTGGCAGTCATTCCTGCCCTGGGGAAAAATCTCTGGCTGTCGACTCTATCCATGCCTCTCATTACCTTGTACACCTCGATCAGGTCACCTCTCTTCCTCCTTCTCTCCAGAGAGAAAAGTCCGAGTTCAGTCAACCTCTCCTCGTAAGACAAGCCCTCCAGTCCAGACAGCATCCTGGTGAACCTCCTTTGCACCGTCTCCAAAGCCTCCACATCTTTCCTATAATAGGGCGACCAGAACTGGACACAATATTCCAAGTGTGGCCTCACCAGGGTTTTGTAGAGCTGCAGCATAACCTCGCAGCTCTTAAACTCGATCCCCTTGTTAATGAAAGCCAAAACACCATATGCTTTCTTAACAACCTTATCCACCTGGGTGGCAACTTTGAGGGAGCTATGCACTTGAACAACAAGATCCCGCTGTTCCTCCACACTGCCGAGAATCCTGCCTTTAATCCTATTTTCAGCATTTAAGTTCGACCTTCCAAAATGCATCACTTCACATTTATCCAGGTTGAACTCCATCTGCCATTGCTCAGCCCAGCCCTGCATACTGCCAATGTCTCGCTGAAGCCTGCAAAAGCCCTCGATACTGTCAACGGCACCTCCAACCTTTGCATCATCAGCAAACATACTAACCCAGCCCTCAACCTCCTCATCCAAGTCATTTATAAAAACTACAAAGAGCAGAGGCCCAAGAACAGAGCCCTGCGGGACACCACTCAGCACTGACCTCCAGGCAGAATACTTACCATCTACAACCACTCTCTGCCTCCTGTCAGCCAACCAATTCTGAATCCAGACAGCCAAATCACCCTGTATCCCATACTTCCTGGCTTTATGAATGAGCCTGCTGTGGGGAACCTTATCAAATGCCTTGCTGAAGTCCATGTACACCACATCCACTGCTCGACCCTCGTCAACCTGTCTCGTGACCTCCTCAAAGAACTCAATAAGATTTGTGAAGCATGACCTGCCCCTCACAAAGCCATGCTGACTCCCTTTAATCACGCTATGCTTTTCCAAATAGTTATAAATCCTATCCCTCAGAATTCTTTCCAAAACCTTGCTGACCACAGACGTAATACTGACTGGTCTGTAATTTCCAGGGATTTCCCTATTCCCTTTCTTGAAAAGAGGAAAAACAAATGCCTCCCTCCAATCTTCTGGTACGACTCCCATGGAGAGTGAGGAAGCAAAGATCTTTGCCAGTGGCTTAGCAACCTCCTTTCTCGCTTCCTGGAGCAACCTAGGATAAATCTGATCTGGCCCTGGGGACTTATCAATCTTAACGTTTGCCAAAATTTCCAGCACATCAACTCCCTCAATCTTGATCTGTTCAAGCCTGTCTTCCTGCTCCTCGAAGTTCTCATTCACAACAAGGTCCCTTTCCTTAGTGAAAACCGAAGCAAAAAACTCATATAGGGCTTCCCCTATCTGCTCAGACTCCACGCACAAGTTCCCTACACTATCCCTGATCGGCCCTACATTCTCCCTGATCATTCTCTTATTCCTCACGTATGAGTAAAATGCCTTCGGGATCTCTCTAATCCTTCCTGCCAAGCCTTTCTCATGCCCCCTCCTGGCCCTCCTCAGTCCACATATGAACTCCTTCCGAGTAAGCCTGTAATCCTCTAAAGCTGTGCTAGACCCTTGCTTCCTCCACCTTACGTAAGCTGCCTTTTTCTTTTTGACGAGAAGCACCTCTGTTCCCGTCATCCAAGGCTCGTTAATCTTAGCCCCTCTTACCTGTCTCAGAGGAACAAATTTATGCATCACTCACAACAACTGCTCCCTAAACAGTCTCCACATGTCCGTTGTGCCCTTTATAAATGTTATAATTGTACCTGCATCTACCATTTCACTGGCAATTCATTCCACAAAAGAACCACCCTCTGAGAGAAAACATTGCCCCTCAGGTCCCTTTTAACTCCCTCATCCCAGGGAAGAGAGCGTTGCACTTCACCTCATCTGTGCTCCTCATGATTTTATCAACCTTTATAACGTTACCCCATAACCTTCCAAAATCCAGGGAAAAATGTCCCAGCAAATACTACCTCTCCTTAAAACCTCCAGTCCTGGTAACATCCTTAGAAACTTTTTCTGCACCTTTTCCAATTTCTTTCCTGTAGTCATCTGACCAGAACTGTACGTGGAACTCCAAAAATGGTCTCTCTGATGTCCTGCACATCCGTAACATGACATCCCAACTCCTGATCCAACAACGCTCAGAAAACTTGACACTATCCAGGAGAAAGCAGCTGATTGATTGGCACCCTGTTTACTATAATGAACGTTCACAGCCACTGACAGGCAGTAGCAACCCTGTGTACTAGCTACAAGCTGCACACTAGCAACTCATTAAAGCTCTTTTGACAGTTTCTTCCAAACACGTGATGTCTATCACCTAGAAGATACAGGTCAACAGGTGCACTCAACACCACTAACTGCAAGTTCCCTTCCAAGTCACTCACCATTGAGATTTGGATCTATATCACTGTTCCTTTACTGTTGCTGGGGCAAAATCCTGGAACTGCTAACAGGTTGATGGGTATGACCTACTGCATGTGGACTGCAGTGTTTCAAGAAGGCAGCTCACCACCATTTTCTCCAGTGCATTAGGAAAGGGCACAAAAACAAAGTTGCTGGAAAAACCCAGCAGGTCCAGCAGCATCTGTGAAGGAAAAAACAGAGTTAACATTTTGGGTCTGGTCACACTTCCTCAGAACTGATGGTGGCTGGGAAAACATCAGTTTATATGCAGAAAATAGGGAGGTGGGTGGGGTAGGGAGTAAATGATAAGATAGGGCCCAAAGAGAGAGAAAGACAGTTGGACAGACAAAGGAGTTGCTAATGATCAGGCTGGGAGGGTGCATAGTTGTTAATGGGGATGGTTAGTGACTAACAACATGGGATGTGTAATGGCAGGCTATGATATAACAAGGCCTGGTGTGTGGGGTAGGGGGCTGGGACATAGGAGAGTTTAGGCCGTAAAATTATTGAACTCAATATTGAGTCTGGAGGGCTGTAGGGTCCCCAAGCAGAAAATGAGGTATGCTTGGTTCGCGACAACCAACAACACCTCCCAGTTGTGAACCACTTCAACACCCCTTCCCACTCCCTGGACAACATGTCCATCCTGGGCCTCCTCCAGTGTCACAATGATACCACCCAGAAACTGGAAGAACAGCATCTCATATTCCACCTCACAATCCCACAGCCCAATGGTCTCAATGTAGAAGTCGCTAGCTTCAAAATCTCTCCACCCCTGATCTCATCCCAAGACCAGCCCCCCTCTCATTCCCACCTCCTTTACCTGTCCATCTTCTTTCCCACCTATCCTCTGTTCCCACTTCACTGACCAATCCCCACTTCCACCTACCACCTACACTCACATTTACTAGCTTCATCCCCACCTCCTTGATCTGTCCGTCTTCTCTCCTACCTATCTGCTCCACTATCCATCTGTTATCACCACCGCACCCTTTTATTTATTTCAGAATCTCCCTCCCCTGCCCCTTTTCTGAAGAAGGGTCCCGACCCGAAACGTCAGCTTTCCTGCTCTTATGATGCTGTTTGGCCTGCTGTGTTCATCCAGCTCCACACTTTGTTATCTCGGATTCTCCAGCATCGGCAGTTTCTACTATCTCTACCAATACAAGGGTTGGGCGTTTCATTATTTGCATTCATTTTTCTATTGTAGGTTGTGTCATTGACATCTAACAATCCAGACAACTATTCTTCAGGTTTCTAATTGGTAGTAGATCATGCTAGATCTCTGTTGACATTTGTCTTCTGCATGTTTCCAATTTTCTTTGGGCATAGTGGCTAAAGTTTCGAATTGCTGGACTTTGTGCACACTAAATATCCCATTCATAATATGGAAAGCCTCTTTGCCGTCTTGTTAAGAGTTCTTCCACCTATTGTGCACCTGTTGTGTTTCTTCAGTTTTTTTTAAAAAAAATCTGCCCTAAGCTGATTTCAGTTGTAACTTGAACCTATTTTTGTCTTCCACCCTTGCTTTCATAGGATTCACACCTAATGTTGTCCCAATGGCCCTACTGCTCATACAGACTAAATTGAAACCAACTATGTTGAACAAATCTCAAATCAAGTGCTCAATGCTTCTGTACTGATTATTTTCCTGTGTCCCAGTGTATGTGTAACTTTTGACAGTTTCAAGTCTTTCCTGAGGCCTTAGTCTCTTTCTAATCTTGCCTCGCTGCTGATCACTGTGTTAAAATTCTTGTATTATTGGGAAGTAACGCAGATTAAATAGAATGGATTCAGTTTACTTGAGAATCTCATATGGGTCTAATTAACAGCCCAGACTTTACTTGCAGGTACAGATAATATGTACCCCACTTCTTGCATTCATCTGCTGAAGTGCCTGGCAGCTGTTCAGATATTTTCTCTCCTGACCTTGATTAGCATATCTAGTTCTTTAAAGCTACAGAACTTCCAAAGCAATAATACAACAGGTTCAAGATAACAAAGTGTGGAGCTGGATGAACACAGCAGGCTAAGCATCTCAGGAGCACAAAAGCTGACGTTTCGGGCCAAGACCCTTCATCAGAGAGGGGGATGGGGAGAGGGTTCTGGAATAAATAGGGAGAGAGGGGGAGGCAGACCGAAGATGGAGAGAAAAGAAGATAGGTGGAGAGGAGAGTATAGGTGGGGAGGAAGGGAGGGGATAGGTCAGTCTGGGGAAGACGGACAGGTCAAGGAGGCGGGATGAAGTAGTAGGTAGGAAATAGAGGTGCGGCTTGAGGTGGGAGGAAGGGATGGGTGAGAGGAAGTTAGGGAAGCAGAGACAGGCTGGGCTGGTTTTGGGATGCAGTGCGGGGAGGGGACGAGCTGGGCTGGTTTTGTTCTGCAGTGGGGGGGAGGAAGAACTGGGCTGGTTTAGGGATGCGGTGGGGGAAGGGGAGATTTTGAAGCTTGTGAAGTCCACATTGATACCATTGGGCTGCAGGGTTCCCAAGTGGAATATGAGTTGCTGTTCTTGCAACCTTCGGGTGGCATCATTGTGGCACTGCAGGAGGCTCATGATGGAAATGTCATCTGAGGAATGGAGGGGGGGGAGTTGAAATGTTTTGCGACTGGGAGGTGCAGTTGTTTATTGCGAACCGAGTGGAGCTGTTCTGCAAAGCGGTCCGAAGCCTCCGCTTGGTTTCCCCAATGTAGAGGAAGGCACACCGGGTACAATGGATACAGTATACCACATTGGCAGATGTGCAGGTGAACATCTGCTTAATGTGGAAGGTCATCTTGGGCCTGGGATGGGGGTGAGGGAGGAGGTGTGGGGGCAAATGTAGCTCTTCCTGTGGTTGCAGGGGAAGGTGCCGGGTGTGGTGGGGTTGGAGGGCAGTGTGGAGCGAACAAGGGAGTCACGGAGAGAGTGGTCTCTCCAGAAGGCAGACAAGGGTGGGGATGGAAAAATGCCTTGGGTGGTGGGGTTGGATTGTAGATGGCGGAAGTGTCGGAGGATGATGCATTGTATCCGGACGTTGGTGGAGTGGTATGTGACAACGAGGGGGATGCTCTTGGGGCAGTTGTGGCGGGGGCGGGGTGTGAGGGATGTGTTGTGGGAAATGTGGGAGACGCGGTCAAGGGCGTTCTCGACGACTGCGAGGGGAAAGTTGCGGTCCTTGAAGAACTTGGACATCTGGGATGTGCAGGAGTGGAATGCCTCATCCTGGGAGCAGATGCGGCGGAGGCAGAGGAATTGGGAATAGGGGATGGAATTTATGCAGGAGGGTAGGTGGGAGGAGGTGTATGCTAGGTAACTGTGGGAGTCAGTGAGCTTGAAATGGACATCAGTTTCATCTTTTCTCTGCATCTTTGGTCCGTCTCCCCCTCTCTCCCTATTTATTGCAGAACCCTCTCCTCATCCCTCTCTCTGATGAAGGGTCTAGGCCCGAAACGTCAGCTTTTGTGCTCCAGAGATGCTGCTTGGCCTGCTGTGTTCATCCCGCTTCACACTTTGTTATCTTGGATTCTCCAGCATCTGCAGTTCCCATTATCACTAATACAACAGGTTCAGTCAGGTTTATTTGGGCCAGAGGTTTCCTGCATACGCCGGACCCTACTGAGTGATAGGGCTATTAATGATAACTTCCTCAATTGAGCTACTGGGATATCTAGGTCTTCAACTGCTCCAATGGTTCCTCACCAGCGACTCGTTCTTACTGCTTTTCTTCCTTGCTTTTTGCCGTGCTAGGTCAGATGAGAGAAAGCGGAAAAATTATCCAGAACTCAAAGCCACTGACACCATTAACAGCGCCAGGGCAGACAAGTGATGGGTACCAACTGTCAATGGTACCAGTGGGCTCAGGATGAAGTGAGAAAAGTGTCGTTCATTCATTTTAGTGGTGGCAATGTGATGGTTGATTTCCCTGCTCCAGTTTTATGGCAGCAGTTTTCTTGCCACTCATCAAAATTGGTGGTTTCTTGAAGGTAAATACAGTCCGTGGAGTTGCATATAAAATGGTTGGACATCAACTATTTCCAAAAGCAGATCAGTGTCCATGTGAGCTGGTCGTCTCATAATACTGATGCACAAACCCTGCCAAACTGCTGTCAACTATTGAAAATCGCCTTTACTACAAATATGGCGACAGAGATCAGGAAAGTTTCTTACAATCTTGCACTTTTATGTTGATTCCTTGCTTATTCTGAGTTCAGATAGGTGGCAAAATCAACAATCTTGGTTTGCCAATTCAAAACGATAAAATAAACTCGAATGATACAAGACAGAAAGAGGTAATTCAGCTTGTCATGCTGTGTTGGCATTCCGACAGATATTCATTCAGTTCCACTGCTGTATCTTTGCAGACTATTGTTTGTTCCCAGTGGATACTGCATTGGCTATAGATTAAAACAATCTAATACTGTAGCTTCTGTCTCCTTGCCTTGCAGATTTGAGTGGCAATGTTTCACTGGATTTCATTTTGCAAGCGCTGAGAAAGTTTAGCATCGCTGCAGGGTGCAGATGGCTGAAAATCATTTGTAAACCAGGCCTTTTTCCTTTAAGTAGCTTGGTCTTTTACTGCCAAGAAAGGAACAAGCAGTCCAGTAAAAAAAAACAAACTCTGTTGCCAAAGCAAATGGGTGGCAACCCCATAATTTCGTAATAAGCTGATTTATTATTTTTAGTGCTGCATATTTTGAATGACATTATGCTCCTTGGGAGCCAAAAGTGAGCAGAGGCTCACTTGGGGGTACCAAACTTGGCAGAAAGCTAAACGTTTATAATATTCCTGGTAGCAACACAAGGAAATGCTTGAATTCTGGTATTAGTTGCTCTGTATTTACTTATACCACATTTACAGCAAATTCTGGCTACGATCAGTGCCACCTCTGAAAGTGGCTGTCTGGTTGTCTTTTCATTGTTTTTGAAGCAGTCTGTGGTATGCAAGATCTTGTACCATCTTTCACAGTTCTCTGACTGATAAATTAAATGTGCACCCTGCCTTTTGTCCCCTCTAGTTGGGTACTAGCAGATTAAACAGAAGTTGGATCATTTGACTTTGTATTTTTCCTCCATTTTATCTGAATTTTCATCGAATTTCAGCTCCCTAATACACAATATTCACCTTGGCTGTTCTGGAGAAAGACCACAGAAAGCTGCAGAGCAGAGGGTGGAGCTGGATGAACACAGCAGGCCAAGCAGCATCTCAGGAGCACAAAAGCTGACGTTTCGGACCTAAACCCTTCATCAGAGAGGGGGATGGGGAGTGGGAACTGGAATAAATAGGGAGAGAGGGGGAGGTGGACTGAAGATGGAGAGAAAAGAAGATAGGTAGAGAGGAGAGTATCGGTGAGGAGGTAGGGAGGGGATAGGTCAGTCCGGGGAAGATGGACAGGTCAAGGAGGCGGGCTGAGGTGGTAGGTAGGAAATGGAGGTGCGGCTTGAGGTGGGAGGAAGGGATGGGTGAGAGGAAGAACAGGTTAGGGAAGCAGAGACAGGCTGGGCTGGTTTTGGGATGTGGTGGGGGGAGGGGTCGAGCTGGGCTGTTTTTGTTCTGCAGTGGGGGGAGGGGAAGAACTGGGCTGGTTTTGGGATGCAGTGGGGGAAGGGGAGATTTTGAAGCTTGTGAAGTCCACATTGATACCATTGGGCTGCAGGGTTCCCAAGCGGAATATGAGTTGCTATTCCTGCAACCTTCGGGTGGTATCATTGTGGCACTGCAGGAGGTCCATGATGGACATGTCGTCTGAGGAATGGGAGGGGGAGTTGAAATGTTTCGCGACTGGGAGGTGCAGTTGTTTATTGCGAACCGAGCGGAGGCGTTCTGCAAAGCGGTCCCCAAGCCTCCGCTTGGTTTCCCCAATGTAGAGGAAGCCACACTGGGTGCAATGGATACAATATACCACATTGGCAGATGTGCAGGTGAACATCCGCTTGATATGGAAGGTCATCTTGGGGCCTGGGATAGGGGTGAGGGAGGAGGTGCGGGGGCAAGTGTAGCACTTTCTGCGGTTGCAGGGGAAGGTGCCGGGTGTGGTGGGCCTCCTGCAGTGCCACAATGATGCCACCCGAAGGTTGCAGGAACAGCAACTCATATTCCGCTTGGGAAGACGTTTCGGGTCTGGTGACTCTTCAGAACTGAGAGGGAAGCAGCACCGATGATATCGTCGATGTATCGGAGAAAGAGCTGTGGGTGGGGGCTGGAATAGGACTGGAACGAGGAACGTTTCACATACCCCATGAAGAGACAGGTATAACTCGGGCCCATGTGGGTACCCATGGCAACCACTCTTACCTGAAGAAAATGAGAGGAGCTGAAAGAGAAGTTATTGAGGGTGAGGACAAGCTTGGCCAAGTGGAGGAGGGTGGTGGTGGGTGGGGACGGTTCTGGTCTTTGCTTCAGGAAGAAGTGGAGAGCCCTAAGACCCTCCTGGTGGGAAATGGATGTGTAAAGCGATTGCACATCCATGGTAAAGAGGAGGTGGCTGGAGCCGGTAAACTGGAAGCTTTGAAACCGGTGTAAGGCGTCAGATGAATCATGGATGTATGTGGGTAGGGATTGGACCAGGGATGAGAAGACTGAGTCGAGGTAGATTTTAAGGGGACTTGACAGTGTATATGTAAAAAGATTGTTTTTCCTTGTTGGAGAGTCTGGGACCTGAGGTCACAGATCTCAGAATAATATATTCAAGGCTGAGATAGACAGACAGATTTTAAATCAGTAAGGGAATCAAGGGTTATGGAGAAGAGGCAGGAAAGTGGAATTAAGGATTATCTGATCAGCCATGATCTCATTAAATTTCAGAGTAGGCTCTATTTCCTGAATGGCTGAATGCTATTTCTGCACCTACATCTTTTGGTCTTAATTGTTGGGCCATGATTTGAACATTTCATTCTGTGGATTCCACAAATATGCACACCAATATCCTACATCTTAGATTTATTTTAAATCTCAATTGTGACGATTCCTGGAAGAATACATTCTCTGAATTTATTTCCACCTCTGTGATGAAGCATCCAATTGAATTGGCTGCCCAATCCTCTCAATCATGAGGTGACTGTCTCATGAATCAGATGTGTAGTGAATCAAGAAGAATTTCCATTTAGACCTTGAAGAATTTTGTCTGTTCCTTTTTCAGATTTCTTCTCTGCCATTCCAGAAAGCGCAGAGCCTAGCTGTATCGTAGTCACATCTCTCAGCAGGATCACTGAATAGCAATCACATATGGGCCAATCGCCTCTCCCTAGCCCTACAGTGTTGATGCCAATAGTCGTACACCTATGACAAACTGCCCGAGATCTTTATAACTGGCACTATTCTACAGTTGTGCATCAGTGTTTGGAATTGTTTGAATGCATGTAGACAGAGTAATGACTATCAGTGTGATATACACACTTCTTGAAAAAGTTAAAATGTCTCTTTTTATCGCAGGAATGTTTTATTATCTTTGAAGATTTGCTGCTCCTACGTTGAGGCCAAAGCTGAATGTGAAATCATCCCTAGTGTATTGGAGGTAGTAATAAATTACAAAATCCTGACAGCAAAACTATGAATGCGGACGTTTGCCCACAATACAAGCCGATGATAAGTTTTGCAAAATTTATGCTGCTGACCTGGAGCTTCACACAATATTAGTGCAGCTAGGAGCATTAGGTGTGGAGACCACTTTGCTTCTTATAATCTGCTAATTAGTTTTAATGATGGTGAAGTCAGAAAGCATGCAAATTGGTCGTGCTGAGCTCTCTGACTGACCAGCATTTGCTGAGACTAAGACTCCAAAATATACCTTTATGAGATGTACATCCTTAATTTTCACTGCACTGATGACTCATTCACAACACGCTGTGATACTTAACTACATCAAGCTGGAAAAGGATGCAAAACCCTGCTTAGGGACAAATTAGCTAACTGCACCCTGACACTATTACAGAAATTCTCTAATAGTATCCCTGATTTTCGCACTGATTCCTAATCTCTGTCAGATGATGCCTAATGGAACTGAAATTTATAGAGATTAACAGAGGGCAACATTGCTGTCTTCTGTTATGTTGCGTGATCAAATAGCCTGTTAACTGCAATCATTCAGGAAAACTGACCAGAAAGGAACATCATTTATTGTTGGATACTAAAATAGACCCATTGCTCATGGTGTACGTAAACTAGTCTCAGCCCAGGACAGACAGCTCTGCAAAACCATTCCTGGGTCTGCAGTTTCCTTTTTATATCCAGAATTGATCTTATCAATAACTGAATGTTTTCTTCTCCCCCCACCAAATCACAGGATCTGCCTTAAATATTTTTTTCCTAATTAACCTGCTCAGAGACTTTTTTAAACACACCTCTGGAGCTGATGGGACTTGAAACCAAGTTTCCAGGCTCAGAGGCAGTGGCACTACCATGAGGCCCTGAGAGCATCCTGGGTCTGCTTTACTTTTTATTGAATTCAGATTTTGCCACTTGCCGCAATGGAATCTGAAACTCTGACCCCAAAAGAGTCACCTGGGGTTTTGGATTACTAGCCCAGTGACATTACTAATATATACAACTGACTCCCTTCACCTGCTTTATTTTTTAAAATCAACCGATTCAGAGGTGTTATGGCACACATCTGGAGAAAGTGGCACTTCAACCTGGGCCCTCTGGTCTAGTGGTAGTGACGCTGCTACTGCATCGCAGGAGGGACCCGTTTATTTAATCTATTTTTCTAATCGGTCTGTTCAGAGATGTTATTACATACCCCAGGAGCAGATGGGACTTGAACCTGGCTGTTCTGTTCCAGGGTAAGGGGCATTACCGCTGAGCCACAAGAGCCCTCTAATACAGGACTGCTTTTAAAAATGCAACCTATTTTTTAAATCAACCTGTTCAGAAATGTTATTACTACTAGTGCACCACTAAAGCCCTCTCTGGCTCTGCTAGTTTTTATAAACTCTGCGTCTTCCTTTATTTATATATCAGAAGTGTAATCACACACAACAGTACGACATTCCCACCTCCAAATCACCATGCCTTTTTCTGTTTTTAACTACTAACCACCACCTGTAATCACACATGCATTCAATTCGAAGTTTACAAGCAAAGACCCCAAGTGTGCTTTATCTCTTATTTTCTTTTTATATACTTAGAAGTGTTATCACACACAACTGAGCAATTTACCTACCTGAAAAAATTCATGTTTTTTTAACTTTTTGTTTTGCTTTTTAAACACTAACAACCACCAGTAAAACACCCAATGCAGCCAATTCAATATTTACATGCAAAGCCCATTAAAGGCCATTGGGTCCGCTGTATAAAGGGCTCCGGTGATAAATTCTACCTGGGCAGGCCATTACCTTTTACCAAGGGAACTCATTCACAATCAGAGATAGTAAGAACTGCTGATGCGGGGGTCAGAGATAACACAGTGTGGAGCTGGAGGAACACAGTAGGCCAGGCAGCATCAGAGAAGCAGGAGAACTGACATTTTGGGTCAGGACCCTTCTCCCTCATTGCTGAAGAAGGGTCCCGACCCAAAATGTCAACTTTCCTGCTCATCTGATGCTGCCTGGCCTGCTGTGCTCCTCCTGCTCTACAGAGTTAACTCATATTCAATGGCTCAATTAGGAGATTAATTAGTATTTCACCTTGGGCATTGTAAGGGTTATTGCATGAACATTCATTCTTTAAATTAAATGCAATTAAAACCCACTCGGTTGAGTGACTGAAACACCAGTGGTTCTATGGAATCTTACCCCAGGCCACATTGACTTCTTTGGGAAGAGAAAGGAGGGAAAATGATAATCTGTTATTTCCTTAGTTAAACAAGGGCAAATAACAGTGAAGCCCTGCTGTTGATTTGGAGCCTCACAATGTTTGCTCCAGAATGGCTATAATAACAATAGGGAAAAGCTTTGATAATCTAAATGCAATGCAGATACCAGCGTATAACTGTTACTGACAGTTAAGGGGAGTTTGGGGTTTTCTGCAACGCAACTGATTGTGTGGCGGAGGTGATTAGTCGCTGGAAAACCTTAACTCACATACAATAAAAATGCCAAGCTTTAAGGCAAACTATGAATTTGAAGTCCCAGTGAAACTGCTTGGGCAGTTCTGAGCTATGGCGGCTTTGTTTCTATTTAACCTGCAGGTTTAGATGTGATTCTTCACTTAGGAGGAAAATCCTTATCATTGTATTAGTTTCAAGAATCTGGATGTCAAGTTCTTAGTGAAAGTATGATTATTATTGCAGTTTGACTTATCTGAACCTACAGTTGTGCCAGACCTCCAACCACCTTCCTGTACTCCACGGGAAATTTGCAGTATTTGAACCACATCCACAGTGCATTCCATCAAATTTCCTGTTCACAAGTGCCACACAGATGTAGGCTTTCATCTATTTCAATTAAAAAAGATTAGATAATGACTCATCATACAGCTTGGAACATTTCCAGTCAAGTAACAGATTTCTGATAACCTACTGTTCAAAATTTACTGCTGTTCTCTATAGCCCTTTCAGTACAACATATTCAAGATCTAATTGGTGTTTTCGTCAGTTCAGTACACTAACTAGAACATGATTTCAGATACATTTAATTTCATTCCCTTCAACACCTAACCAGCCCCCTTTATATTTTTAGAAATTAGAAAGATTGTTCTGCAGCTGTTTGTGAATAACACATTACTGAGTAGTTTCAGATGGCTCACTAGTTCTTTGGCTATCATCTCTGGTACAATTCCTACCCTTGAGTCAGAAGAATGAGCATTCAAATTCCATTCCTGTGCAGATAGTTTAAGCTAACACTACAGTGGTGTCATAAGGAAATGTTACCTTTCAGATGAGATGTAGAAATGAAATCTTCTCTGTCCTTTTATGTGAACCTGTGGAATTCTCTGCCACAGAAAGTGGCCAACACCAAAACATTGAATGTTTTCAAAAAGGAGTTAAAGGGCAAAATGGATCAAAGAGAGTGGGGAGAAAGCAAGAAAGCAATAAGTTGGATGATTAGCCATGATCGTATTAAAAGTTGGGGCTGGCTGAAAGGAATAAGTGGCCTATTTCTGTTCCTATTTTTTATACTTTTATGAATGTACAGCTGTCCTGGCTCTATCTGTAGATTTGCAGGGAATTGTATAAGTGCCTGAGTCAACATTTGTCCATAAAACTTCATCCTGAAAATGTATAAGAGATAATGGGAACTGCAGATGCTGGAGATTCCAAGATAATAAAATGTGAGGCTGGATGAACACAGCAGGCCAAGCAGCATCTCAGGAGCACAAAAGCTGACGTTTCGGGCCTAGACCCTTCATCAGAGAGGAGGATGGGGGGAGGGAACTGGAATAAATAGGGAGAGAGGGGGAGGCGGACCGAAGATGGAGAGTAAAGAAGATAGGTGGAGAGAGTGTAGGTGGGGAGGTAGGGAGGGGATAGGTCAGTCCAGGGAAGACGGACAGGTCAAGGAGGTGGGATGAGGTTAGTAGGTAGCGGGGGGTGCGGCTTGGGGTGGGAGGAAGGGATGGGTGAGAGGAAGAACCGGTTAGGGAGGCAGAGACAGGTTGGACTGGTTTTGGGATGCAGTGGGTGGGGGGGAAGAGCTGGGCTGGTTGTGTGGTGCAGTGGGGGGAGGGGACGAACTGGGCTGGTTTAGGGATGCAGTAGGGGAAGGGGAGATTTTGAAACTGGTGAAGTCCACATTGATACCATATGGCTGCAGGGTTCCCAGGCGGAATATGAGTTGCTGTTCCTGCAACCTTCGGGTGGCATCATTGTGGCAGTGCAGGAGGCCCATGATGGACATGTCATCAAGAGAATGGGAGGGGGAGTGGAAATGGTTTGCGACTGGGAGGTGCAGTTGTTTTTTGCGAACTGAGCGGAGGTGTTCTGCAAAGCGGTCCCCAAGCCTCCGCTTGGTTTCCCCAATGTAGAGGAAGCCGCACCGGGTACAGTGGATGCAGTATACCACATTGGCAGATGTGCAGGTGAACCTCTGCTTGATGTGGAATGTCATCTTGGGGCCTGGGATGGGGGTGAGGGAGGAGGTGTGGGGACAAATGTAGCATTTCCTGCGGTTGCAGGGGAAGGTGCCGGGTGTGGTGGGGTTGGAGGGCAGTGTGGAGCGAACAAGGGAGTCACGGAGAGAGTGGTCTCTCCAGAAAGCAGACAGGGGAGGGGATGGAAAAATGTCTTGGGTGGTGGGGTCGGATTGTAAATGGCGGAAGTGTCGGAGGATAATGCGTTGTATCCGGAGGTTGGTAGGGTGGTGTGTGAGAACGAGGGGGATCCTCTTGGGGCGGTTGTGGCGGGGGCGGGGTGTGAGGGATGTGTCGCGGGAAATGCGGGAGACGCGGTCAAGGGCATTCTCGATCACCGTGGGGGGAAAGTTGCGGTCCTTAAAGAACTTGGACATCTGGGATGTGCGGGAGTGGAATGTCTTGTCATGGGAGCAGATGCGGCGGAGGCGGACCTCCCACTGACTGAGGACGAACGGTCAGTCCTT
Organism: Stegostoma tigrinum; assembly: GCF_030684315.1. Lineage (NCBI taxonomy): Eukaryota > Metazoa > Chordata > Chondrichthyes > Orectolobiformes > Stegostomatidae > Stegostoma > Stegostoma tigrinum. The sequence goes on along the minus strand of NC_081365.1, from coordinate 18,434,974 downwards.
AGCAAGGGGCTCACCTTTGTCCCCCTACAACCACACATCAACGAATACCAGTCACGGTCGGACATAGAGCAGTTTTTCCGCCGTCTTCGCCTCCATGCCTACTTCTTCAACCGGGAACCCAACCCTCCTTCCACTGACCCCTTCACCCGCTTCCAACACAAGTCCTCCTCCTGGACACCACCCCCAGGCCTCCTATCCTCCCTCGACCTCTTCATCTCCAACTGCCGTCGAGACATCAACCGCCTCAACCTCTCCACCCCTCTCACCCACTCCAACCTCTCCCCCGCAGAACGGGCAGCCCTCCGCTCCCTCCGCTCCAACCCCAACCTCACCATCAAACCCGCAGACAAGGGTGGCGCAGTGGTAGTATGGCGCACTGACCTCTACATCGCCGAGGCCAGACGCCAACTCTCCGACACCACCTCCTACCGCCTCCTCGATCATGACCCCACACCCGAGCACCAAACCATCGTCTCCAACACCATTCACGACCTCATCACCTCAGGGGACCTCCCACCCACAGCCTCCAACCTCATTGTTCCCCAACTCCGCACGGCCCGTTTCTATCTCCTTCCCAAAATCCACAAACCTACCTGCCCTGGTCGACCCATCGTCTCAGCCTGCTCCTGCCCCACCGAACTCATCTCCACCTATCTGGACTCCATTTTCTCCCCTTTGGTCCAGGAACTCCCCACCTACGTCCGTGACACCACCCACGCCCTCCACCTCCTCCAGGACTTCCAATTCCCTGGCCCCCAACACCTCATATTCACCATGGACGTCCAGCCCCTGTACACCTGCATTCCGCATGGAGATGGCCTCAAGGCCCTCCGCTTCTTCCTGTCCCGTAGGCCCGACCAGTCCCCCTCCACCGACACTCTCATCCGCCGAGCTGAACTCGTCCTCACACTCAACATCTTCTCTTTTGACTCCTCCCACTTCCTACAGACTAAGGGGGTGGCCATGGGCACCCGCATGGGCCCCAGCTATGCCTGCCTCTTTGTAGGTTACGTGGAACAGTCCCTCTTCCGCACCGACACAGGCCCCAAACCCCACCTCTTCCTCCGGTACATTGATGACTGTATCGGCGCCGCCTCTTGCTCCCCAGAGGAGCTCGAACAGTTCATCCACTTCACCAACACCTTCCACCCCCACCTTCAGTTCACCTGGGCCATCTCCAGCACATCCCTCACCTTCCTGGACCTCTCAGTCTCCATCTCAGGCAACCAGCTTGTAACTGATGTCCATTTCAAGCCCACCGACTCCCACAGCTACCTAGAATACACCTCCTCCCACCCACCCTCCTGCAAAAATTCCATCCCCTATTCCCAATTCCTCCGCCTCCGCTGCATCTGCTCCCACGATAAGACATTCCACTCCCGCACATCCCAGATGTCCAAGTTCTTTAAGGACCGCACCTTCCCCCCACGGTGATCAAGAACGCCCTTGACCGCGTCTCCCGCATTTCCCGCGACACATCCCTCACACCCCGCCCCCGCCACAACCGCCCCAAGAGGATCCCCCTCGTTCTCACACACCACCCTACCAACCTCCGGATACAACGCATTATCCTCCGACACTTCCGCCATTTACAATCCGACCCCACCACCCAAGACATTTTTCCATCCCCTCCCCTGTCTGCTTTCCGGAGAGACCACTCTCTCCGTGACTCCCTTGTTCGCTCCACACTGCCCTCCAACCCCACCACACCCGGCACCTTCCCCTGCAACCGCAGGAAATGCTACATTTGTCCCCACACCTCCTCCCTCACCCCCATCCCAGGCCCCAAGATGACATTCCACATCAAGCAGAGGTTCACCTGCACATCTGCCAATGTGGTATACTGCATCCACTGTACCCGGTGCGGCTTCCTCTACATTGGGGAAACCAAGCGGAGGCTTGGGGACCGCTTTGCAGAACACCTCCGCTCAGTTCGCAAAAAACAACTGCACCTCCCAGTCGCAAACCATTTCCACTCCCCCTCCCATTCTCTTGATGACATGTCCATCATGGGCCTCCTGCACTGCCACAATGATGCCACCCGAAGGTTGCAGGAACAGCAACTCATATTCCGCCTGGGAACCCTGCAGCCATATGGTATCAATGTGGACTTCACCAGTTTCAAAATCTCCCCTTCCCCTACTGCATCCCTAAACCAGCCCAGTTCGTCCCCTCCCCCCACTGCACCACACAACCAGCCCAGCTCTTCCCCCCCACCCACTGCATCCCAAAACCAGTCCAACCTGTCTCTGCCTCCCTAACCGGTTCTTCCTCTCACCCATCCCTTCCTCCCACCCCAAGCCGCACCCCCCGCTACCTACTAACCTCATCCCACCTCCTTGACTGGTCCGTCTTCCCTGGACTGACCTATCCCCTCCCTACCTCCCCACCTACACTCTCTCCACCTATCTTCTTTACTCTCCATCTTCGGTCCGCCTCCCCCTCTCTCCCTATTTATTCCAGTTCCCTCCCCCCATCCCCCTCTCTGATGAAGTGTCTAGGCCCGAAACGTCAGCTTTTGTGCTCCTGAGATGCTGCTTGGCCTGCTGTGTTCATCCAGCCTCACATTTTATTATCTTGGAATCTCCAGCATCTGCAGTTCCCATTATCTCTGATACATTGTTTATATACTGCAGTTTATCTTTTATGCTTTTCTAGATGCTTATGCAAACAAAAGAAATGAAAGAAGTTTTACAAATTAGCTCCATTCCTGCACTGAAGGCATCTCAAATCACTTTACATATTTTTTACCAGGACAGTCATTTTAATGTATGGAAAGGCAACTGTCAATTTGCACATGGCAAGGTCTTGTGAGATAAATTGCTTATACATTTTCAGATAGTTCATCCAGCCTCACATTTTAGTATATAAACAATGTTTATTTTCCTCCACCAGAAACAAGTACGATGTGTGTGTCCACATCAATAAGTGCTAACATGGCGTTTAACAAAATCTATGGGTATTCAGCCACAACAAATTTACTCCTTGAGAAAATGAGTTATAAAGACCTGGGGAGTTTTAAATTTGACCACGAGTTGACTTCAAAACAGGTCAGTAGTTTTTTTTAGGCAAAGGTTAAAAAGGGAAATGGAACCAAGGAGGCATGATTAGGTATGATTTAAATCAATGGTGGAACAGGCTTAAGGGTCTAAACAGTTTAATAATCACAGAGTAATTACAGTATTGTGAAGAAGTGGGTCATTCAGCATATTTTGACTGCACTGGCTCTCCAAATGAGTAATTCGCTGCCTGACTCTCCCAGCAACACTGCATGTTCTTCTTTTACAGGTAGCAGTCTAACTTCCTTTTGAATACCTCAGTTGAATCTCCTTCCACCACATTCTCAGTCAGAGTATTCCAAACCTAAGCCTTGCTGAGTTAAAACGTTTTTCCTTGTGTCACCTGTTTCCTTTGCCAATTTCTTTAAATCCATATGCGCTCACAATGACCCTTTTTACAAATAAGAGATTCTCTGTCCATCTACTCTGTTGAGACCCTGCATGATTTTGAGTATCTCTATCAAGTTTCCTCTCACCCTGTGTTTCTCCAAGGAAAATAACTCAAATTTCTCCTCAGTTCCTCAACTCTGGAACCACTATCATAAATTTCACATGACTGGCAATGCAAGAAAGCATCTCACTGCTACCTACTCAGGGGCAATTAGCAATGAGCTATAAGTGCTGGCCCAGACAATGACGCTCACATACCATGAGTGAATAAAAAAAAACTCTTCTGTGTTCTGCAATGCTTTCACAATTTTCCAGAAGTATGGCTGCTGGAAATGGACATGATGCTCTGACCGAAGCTGAACTAGTGTCCCATATAAGCTCCTTACTCTTGCGCTCCATACCACTCTTAATAAAGCCTAGGTTACTGTATGCTTTACTAACTGTTCTCCCAACCTGCCCTATCATCTTCAGTGACTCATGGTTGCATACATCCAGGTCCCTCTGACACTGCACCCCCTCTAGAATTATACCCTTTAGTTTATATTTTCTCCCAATGTTCTGTTGACCAAAATGAATCACCTCATATGTCTTTGCATCAAACCTTACCCGTCACTTGGCTACCCATTTCACCTTTTTGTTCATGTTCTTTCGAAGTGCTACTTTATCATGTTCACAGTTTACAATGCTGCCAAGTTTTGTATCCTGTGGGAACTTTGAAACTGTGATCTATATCTCAAGGCCTAGGTCATTAATATGTATTAAGAAAAACAATGCTCCCAAACTGGTCACTGGGAAACTCTGTTACAAACACATTCCTCCAGCTTGAAAAAACATTCATTAACTACTACTCTCTGTTTCCTGTACTCAGTCAATTCCATATCCATGTTTTTACTGCCTTCTGTATTTCATGACCTCTAAGTTTATTCATGACTCAGTTGCAGAAACTGTATCAAGGGGCTTTTTCAGGTCCATTTGCACCAGATCAACAGCATAGCCCTTATCAGCCTTGTCTGCTACCTCTTCCAAAAGCACCAACAAGTTGGTCAAAAATTATTCTTCCTTGTGAAATCTGTGCTTGCTTCTTTTTTACTGTTCTTACATTTTTCCATTTGACTATCATTTCTGTCTTGAATTTCTGCTCTTTTGTATAATGGAATTTGACTATCATGCCAGAAGGCATGATAGAAAATGAACAGAACTGGTGTCCACACTGATTTCTAGCGCTTTATAGCTTTCATGCTGAATTTCAACAAAGTTTATAGAATCCCTACTGTGTGCAAACAAGGTCCTTCGACCCAACAAATCCACACTGACCCTCTGTATATCCTATTCAGACGACCCTCCTATAGCCCACCTAATTTACACATCCCTGAACACTAATTTGGTCAATCCACCTAGTTTGCACATCTTTGGACTGTGGGAGGAAACCGGAGCACCTGGAGGAAACCCACACTGACTCGGGGAGAATGTGCAAACTCCACACACACAGTTGTCTGAGGGTAGAATCAAACTCAGGTCCCTGGCTCTGTGATGCAGCAGTGCAAACCACTGAGCCACTGTGCTGCCTGGCAAGCTGAATGATATATTGTCACTCATATTTTACATTGAATAATGCAGTAAAATATGGTGAATAGCTTGAACCATCGCCTCAATCTGATGTCATTTTGAACAGCTGAAGAATAAGAATAATAAGATATAACTGTTAGAGAGCCGTGAGTCCTGAGCGGGCACTCTGGCAATACCTGTGGCACCAGCGCACTCCACTGTCTCACTGCTGTCTGCTCCAGAGCCACCAATGTAGGAGCCGCCAGTCTTTAGGCACACCTCTGTGTTGTGGGGCCCACAAAAAAAGACCTTGCTGATGCCATGTCCTGTGCCGAACCCACACTCACTCCACAACCAAGAGTCTGAGGCTCTGCTATCGCCTCAATGACAAGTCCTCGCACCAGGCATATCAAGTTACCACAGCATAGCTGCTGCCTCACCAAAGCCAGGAGTCTCCACTCTGGGCCCATTGCGACCAAGAGTCCTAGCCCTGCTGCCAGGCCAGGCTGACGCTGCCTCACCCAGGGCCCACCCCGCCCCGGCTGCCCACCTCCAAGAAGTCACCTTGCTGGTGCCACTATGTGATTTAGCCTATCACTGCATCCGATCACTGGACAATCACGGAAGGAGTTACCATTCTGTACGTGGCCCATTCTTGCTGCTATGCCAAACCTGCTGACTAACCCATCACAAAAGGCTCCAAAGAAAAGAAAAATGAAAGAGCAGAAGTAAAAAGAAATCAGATGGAAGTGGATAAGCCCCCAAGCAAGAGTCTGCACGCAGCCTCGCTACTCCATTGCCATCTTGGAACCAATGATAGAGTGGCCCTGACCCACCCTATCCCCCACTGCAGTTCTGATGCTTTGCCTGGACTCCCTTGGAAATTCCACAAGATACACTCATAACCCAACCAGCAAGAACCAGACATGTGTAGTGTGCATGCAGTGACATTTGCCAAGCCAAAGAGAAACTGATTCAGTTTGAGGCTGGACTGTACCATGCTGTGAACAGTAGTGATAAATATATAGCTGTCTAAATCATCAGTTAAAATCCCTGAGGAAATAGGGGGTCATTACTACAAAATCCTATTGAGTACAAGTATGGACACCCACATTGTGATCTCAGTATGTAAATATCCTAATCCCTAAAAATTTGGGAAGGGGCAGTCGTGGCAATAACCACAAGGTAGATGAAGTTCTATCAGGACTTGGCTTTCTTCATTTCTACCCAGTGTTAGTTAGTAAATTATGGGAAGGTGTCCATTGCACTGGAATTAGGTTTGGGATAATCTGTTTTACGTTTGAAACAAACGGCACACTGCCGAAGGCACCACGCATTATTTTAAAATAGCTAGTTCGTTGGAAGTTTGAACTGCATCAAAGTGTACAACAGAGCAGGCCAGATGTGATGAAATTATTCCAAAAAAGCATTAATTGTGCATGACACAGCTTTCAAACCTGGTAAAGATATTTTCCACGATACTTAATCAGAAGAATAGAGCAATGGTTCTAAAATACATTTTATCGTTATGATCCTGAGGTTGGGCACAGTTTGAGGTGTGCCGATATCCTGTGAGAAATTAACTGCCACACTTATTGGCACAGAAAGACAGTCACACGTGAATGCCTGATGTTGAACGACATCACTTTTCAGCTCTTGGCCCAGTAAATTGTGGTTAGATCATAGAGGCAAAGAGTCGTAGAGATGTACAGCACAGAAACAGACCTTTCAATTCAACTCGTCCTTGCTGACCAGATATCCTAAATTAATCTAGTCTCATTTGCCACCACATGGCCCATATCCCTCTAAACCTTCCTTATTCGTATATCTACTCAGATAACTTTTAAATGTTGCAATTGTACCAGCCTCCAACACATCCTCTGGCACTGCATTCCATGCATGCACCACTCTCTGTGTGAAAAAGTTGCTCCTTAGGTCACTTCTAAATCCTTCCTCTCTCACCTTAAACGTGTGCCCGCTAGTTTTGGACTCCCCTAAACTGGGGAATAAACCTTGACTATTCATGCCCAACACAATTTTATAAACCCCTAGGAGGTTTATACCTCTATAACTCCTCAGCCTCCGACACTCCAGGGAAAATAGCCCCAGCCTATTCAGTCTCTCCCTATAGCTCAAACTCTCCATGCCTGAGAACATCCTTGTCAATGTTTTCTGAACACTTTTAATTTTAACGACATTTTTCCTATAGTAAGGACACCAGAACTGAATGCAGTATTCCAGAAGTGGCCTAACCAATGTCCTGTACAGCCACAACATGACCTCCCAACTCCTATACTCAATCTACTGACCAATAGGGGCAAGCATACCAAATGCCTTCTTCACTATCTTATCTATATGCGACTCCACTTTCAAGGAGCTATGAACCTGCACTCAAGGTCTCTTTGTTCAGCAACACTCTCCCACTGAGTGTATAAGTCCTGCACAGATTCGCTTAACCAAAGTGCAGCACCTCAAATTTGTCTAAATGTATTCAGCTGCCTCCTCTATTTTTTGCAGAAGCAAAATATCACAGATTCCAGAAATCTGAAGGAAAAACAGATCATGCTAAAGAAGTTAAGCATTTGTGGAGATAGAAGTAGAGGTTAAAGTTACAAATCCAGTGTGACTCTTCTTTGGAACTGAAGATGAGTGGAAAAATGATGTGTTTTACACTGCGAGGTTAGGGAATGAGTAAATGCTAACGAAGGGAAAATCAGGGAAAAATTACAGGGATTAGAGATCAAGGGTGTCAAAGAATAAAATGCAAAGAGTGGCAATGGTTTTAGAGAAGATACAAATCATGGATCCAGAGTAGGTGTCAGAAACTTCATATAGGTCACATCTGATGATAGCAAAATGCTGGGGAGATGGGGGAACAAAATGGAGGAAAGAGTTCATGGCCTGAGGTTGTTGAACTCAGTATTGACTCCAGAATGTTATAAAGCTCGAAAATGGAAAATGTGGAGCTGTTACTCCAGCTGTGTTGGATATGACTAGAATAATGAACGCCACATCGACCTCAGTTAAACTTGCTCACAGAGGTAGTAGGAACTGCCGATGCTGGAGAATCTGAGATAACACGGTGTGAAGCTAGATGAACACAGCAGGCCAAGCAGTATCAGAGGAGCAGGAAAGTTTGACGTTTCGGGTAGGGACCCGAAACATCAAGCTTTCCTGCTCCTCTGATGCTGCTTGGCCTGCTGTGTTCATCCAGCTTCACACCGTGTTATCTCTAAACTTGGTCACAGCCTATTTCCTGTCAAAACTTCATTCCATTCTCCCAGATTCTCCATTTTCATTGTATCCCATTCAATTCTGCTTCTGCCATGTCATTTTTCTCCTCAAATAAGGACTCTTCCCACTGTCTTGGATATGGCCCTCAACCATGTTTGACCCATTTCCTGGACTTCTGTCCTTATCCTCCTTGATTCAAAGAGTCAACTGTTGACATTTTCAGAACCTTCAGAATGATGCCACTCACATCTTCCCCTTCCCTCCTTTGTCAATTTTCAAAAGGAATACCTTATTTACTGCTTAGTCATGTTACAGTCTTTTGGATGAAACATTGAGTTCATCAACTTCAGACAATGAACTCTGTCCTGGAGAAGGATAATACATGAAATATTGACGGCTCCTTTGCTTCAGATGCTGCCTGGCTTGCTGTGTTCTTCCAGCCTCCTGTTTGTCTACCTTGGATTCCAGCATCTGTAGTGTTTTGTCTCAAACTCGGTTCTCTGTTTTGATTCCCCCAACCCCTCCACTCCATTCTCCCTAGTGTCTAGTTTTTATGCATTTGCTTCCTACAGAAATAACCCACATCTTCAACAAATGTTACCATTCTCTTTGTCTTTTGTTTTTGAATGCCTGTGATCTCTAATCTGTCTTAGTCTCTAACATTCCCAAACTGTTCCCTTTGCTCCTCCTCAACTTTTTCATTACCAAATGTCATAATAGCAGATCATGGACCTAAAGTGGACATATCAAACTTTAATTCTATAACATGTTTTCTAAAAGAGGACTGATACAGCCAAAATGTTTGCAGATGCAAACTCAATGGCTATGTGAATAGAGAGAGAGGGAGAGGCTCAGGAATATCACACCCGATGAGGTGTCAAGGAAGCTTCAAAGGAGTTGACTTAAAAATAGGGAAATGGACTACAAACTGAACCATAATCTCCTGAAGATCATCTCAGCGTCTGTACATGATGGTTAAAAAAAAACTGTTTGGGAAAGATACATATTTGCATTTTCTCTTTTTTAGAATTTATTGGGACAAAGGTTAAACACAAGAATAAACTGTCGTCTAGGTGTGCAAGTGGCCTGATGTCCTAGAGTGTGGACTGTGTGCTGTGAAGAACACAGTTTGTGACTAGCCATTAAATAAATCTGTATTGGAAGTGGAGTTCTTCCAGCCTGCCATTGTTGAAAGAAACCAGGACAAAGCAATTTCAATAAACTTCAAAGCTAGGATTCCTGAAATTGACTGTCTGACCATGTACATCAATGCTCAGATCCACTAACATCTATTGTAAAGGCTGCAAAATCTATCACGTACTGTCCATGAATGATGCAGAGACTGTCTTTTATATCATTTTTAAAAACTTTTATCTTTTTTCTTGTGCTTACGTTTTTATGTCTTAATCCTAATTCATGAAAACGTGTACTACAATACACTTTCTTCTTGTGCTCAGTAACTGATAAACTCACTCTTTGTTAACCCAAGAAAACTTGTTTTAAATTGGCTCTCTTTAAAGCATAAATTAACTTGGTGTGGTGGAAAGATATCCATAATGGATTGAACATTTTGTAAATTAACCTTGTTCCAACAGAACAAGGGAGCAGGTGAATAAAGAAAATATAAGAAATGGCTCTTCATCCCTCCTCATTTAGGGGTTTACGAATTTGAGGTATCTGGAACCATAGTAATAAACCAGGTAATGAACACTATAGAATTCTCAATGTTAGGTCATTGGAAGGATTTCAAGAGACAGTAGATACATTTCATAAATTGTGGAGCTGAGGCTATGAGGGGCTGGTATGAAAGAAGAATTGAAATTTACATAGATTAATCTTGATCTTACAGAATAACAGGACAGGTTTGAGGGGCTAAATTGCTTACTCTTGCTCTTATTTCTTATGTTCTTGTGCTGTGAGTAATAAATTGGTGAACCTCACCTAAATCTTGGAATTTAAACATTAACTCTGTTTCTCTATCTCAGAATCCTGCTTATTGATTACAACGCCACCTTCAACACCATTAGCCTCTTTAGGCTGATCTCAAGACTCCACGGCCTTGGTCTTGGCCCTAGCCTCTGCAACTGGATCCTCAGTTTTCTGATCACAAAATGCAATCAGTGAAGATGGATAACTGCACCTCCTCCATGGTAACAGTCAACTCTGAAACCCCCCAAAGATGCATCCTCAGCTTCCTACTGTACTCACTGTGCACCCACAACTGTGTTGTCAATCTCCAAAAGAACACCATCCATAAGTTTGCTGACGACACCAGTAGGTGCCAAGACTAGTATTATTTGAAGCATCACTGACATTTGGCGATGGTTCAGTGAAGTCATTTGGGTGGAACTGAGAAATATGAAAGGGATGAACGCCTTACTAGGATTGACTACAGCATGACCCAATCCCCCCACACCCCAACCATCCCAACACCCCCACACCCCACCCACAATAGTTAGCAGGAAATTGAGAAAAAAAATGTAAGGATATCTCAGACATCTGTATGCAAAATATGGTTGTGATGGTGGGGAATTTTAACTTTCCAGTTGGTACGACAGATATCTAACAACAATGAGTCAGAATACAGAAAGGAGATAAAAGGTTTGGTGCAGTGAGAACAACATCTCTCTCAATGTCAGAAAAACTAAAGAACTTATCATTGACTTTAGAAAGGAAGGAGGTGAATATGCCTCCAACAACATCAACAGAATTGAGGTTGAGAGAGTGGAGAGTGTCAAGTTCCTAGAAATGTTGATAACTGACAACCGGTCTTCGAGTTCCCACATAGATGGGACAGTCAAGAAGGGCCAACAACGCCTCTTCTTCCTCAGGCAGCTCAGGAAATTTGGCCAATCCATGAGGACCCTCACCAACTTTTACTGATGCACCATTGAAATCAAACTGTCTGGGTCCATAACAGCCTGATATGGTGAAACTACAGAAGGTTGTGTGCACAGCCATCATGGGAGCCAATCTTCGACCCGTGACTTCCATTTGTACAGCTTATTGACATGGAAAGGCTGTCAACACTAAAGATCCATCGCAGTCCAGTAATGCTGTCCTACAAATCCATCAGGCAGAAGATACAGAGGTTTGAAAACGCACACGAGCAGGTTCAGGAACAGCTTCTTCCTTACCATTATTAGATTGATGAATGCACTCTCCAACTTCAAATAATGCTTGTGAATGTTGATCTTGCCTAGCACATGCCCTGTGCGATGTTATCTATATGCCTTTGTCTAGTAGTTTTATTTCATAAAATCCCTACAGTGTGGAAACAGGCCCTTTGGCCCACCAAGTCCAGACCAACCCTCAGAGCATCCCACCCAGACTCATCTCCCTAATCTACACATCCCTGAACACTATAGTTAATTTAGCTTGGTCAATCTGCCTAGCCTGCACATCTTTGGACTGTGGAAGGAAACTGGAGCACCCGAAGGAAACCCATGCAGACACGGGGAGAATGTGCCAACTCCACACAGGCAGTCGCCCAAGGGAGTGGAATCGAACCTGGATGCCTGTGAGGCAGCAGTGCTAACCACTGAGCCACCGTGCCACCCTTTTCTAAAAAACACAACAGTCAATTTGTGCAAAGCAAACCTCCACAAACAGCATTGTTATAATGACCAGATAGAAATTGCCTCAGTACAACTGTGAAGTGTCAGGCTTGGTTTTTGTCCTCAAGTGCTCAAGCAGAGTGGAATGTAAACCAAGAATCCTGTTGCTCAGAGCCAAGACTAGTATTATTTGAAGCATCACTGACATTTGGCGATGGTTCAGTGAAGTCATTTGGGTGGAACTGAGAAATATGAAAGGGATGAACGCCTTACTGGGATTGACTACAGCACGCCCCAACCCCCCAACACCCCAACCATCCCAACACCCCCACACCCCACCCACAATAGTTGGCAGGAAATTGAGAAAAAAAATGTAAGGATATCTCAGACATCTGTATGCAAAATATGGTTGTGATGGTGGGGAATTTTAACTTTCCAGACATAGACTGGGGCTGCCATAGTATTAAGGGCTTGGATGAAGTGCAATTTGTTACGTGTAAGCAAGGAAATGTTCTTATTCAATATGTAGATGTATTTACTGAGGAGGAGCAAAACTTAAACTTCTTTTGGGAAATAAGGCAGGGCAAGTGGCCAAGGTATCAGTGGGGGAGCACCTTGGGCCAGTTCTCGTAATTCTTTTACTTTCAAAATAGTTAGAGAAAGGGATAGACCTGATCTAAAAGTTGAAGTGTTAAATTGTACTAAGGCCAATTTTGATGGTATTAGGCAAGAACTTTCAAAAGTTCATTGGGAGAATTTATTCACAGGTAAAGGAGTGGTTGGGAAGTGGGAGGCCTTTGAAAATGAGATAATGAGTTCAGAGACAGTATGTTCCTGTTAGTCCAAAGTGCAAGGCTGGGGGGTGTAGGGAATGCTGGATGACTAGAGAAATTGAGGCTTTGGTAAAGGAAAAGAAGGAGGCATTTGTTAGGTATAGACAGCTGGGATTGAGTGAATCCCTGGATGAGTATAAGGGCAATAGAAGTATAATTAAGAGGGAAATCTGAAGGGCAAAAAGGGAACCTGAGATAGCTTTGTCAAATAGGGTTAAGAAGAACTCAAAGAGATTCTACAAACACATTAAAGGAAAAAGAGCAAAGTGTGGAGCTGGATGAACACAGCAGGCCAAGCAGTATCTCAGGAGCACAAAAGCTGACGTTTCGGGCCTAGTCTAGGCCTGGAACGTCAGCTTTTGTGCTCCTGAGATGCTGCTTGGCCTGCTGTGTTCATCCAGCTCCACACTTTGTTATCTTGGATTCTCCAGCATCTGCAGTTCCCATTATCAAAGGAAAAAGAGCAACTTGGGAGAGATTAGGGCACCTTAATGATCAACACGGCTGTTTCTGTGTGGAACCACAGGAGATGGGTAAGATACTAAATGACTATTTCATGCCAGTATTTACTGTGGAGAAGGATAAGGAAGCTAAAGAACTTGGCGCAATAAATAGCGATATCATGAAAAGTGTCCATATTATGGAAGAGGAGGTGCTGGAGATGTCTTAAAACAAGTAAGGGGTAGCTAAATCCCTGGGACCTGATCAGGCGTTTCCCAGACTTGTGGGAAGCCGGGGAAGAGATCGCTGGACCCCTTGCTGAGATATGTGAATTATCAATAGCCGCAGGTGGGCTGCCAGAAGACCGGAGTTTGGCTAATATCGTGCCAATACTTAAGAAAGGTGGTAAGAAAAAGCCAAGTACTGTAGACTGGTCAGCCTGAAATCAGTGATGGGTAAGTTGTTGGAGGGGATTCTGAGGGACATGATTTAAATGCATTTGGAAAGGCAAGGGCTGATTAGCGACAGTCAACATGGCTTTCGGCATGGGAAACCCTGTCTCACTAACTTGATCGAGTTTTTCAAAGAAGTGACAAAGCAGATTGATGAAGCAGAGTGGTAGAATTTGTCTGTATGGACTTCAGCAACGCATGTGACAAAGTTCCGCATGCTAGAATGGTTCACAAGGTTAGTTCACAAAGAATTCAGGTGGAGCTAGCCAATTGGATACAAAATTGGTTTGAAAGTAGGAGATAGAGGGTGGCAATGGGTTCTTTCTCAGACTGAAAACCAGTGCTGGATCCACTGCTTTCTGCCATTTATTTAAATGATTTTGATGTGAATATAGCATGAATGGTTAGTGTATTGGCAGATGATACCAAAATTGGTGGCGTAGTGGGACCAGTGAAAAAGGTTATTTCAGAGTACAAAGGGAGCATGTTCAGATGGGCCAGTGGGCTGAAAAGTGGCAGATGGACTTTAATTTAGATAAATGTGATGTATTGCATTTAGGTAAGGCAAATCAGGGCAGGACTTACACAGTTAATTATAGGGGCCTGAGGAGGTTTGCTGTTGAAAGGGACCTAGTGATGTCGATGCATAGTTCCTTGAAGGTGGAGTCAAAGGTAGACAGGGTGGTGAAGAAAGTGTTTGTTACCTTTACCTTCATTTGTTAGTGCATTGAATACAGGACTTGAGATGTCACGTGCAGCTGTACAGGGCATTTGTGTAGCCACTTTTAGAATATCGCGTTCAGTTCAGGTCTCCCTGTTATAGGATAGATGTTGTCAAACTTGAAAGGGTTGAGAAAAGATTACAAGGATGTTGCTGGGATTGGAGGGTTTGAGCTATAGGGAGAGGCTGAACCGGCTGGGCATTTTTTCCTAGGTAACGAGGCGTGGAGCTGGATGAACACTGCAGGCCAAGAAGCATCTTAGGAGCAGGAAAGCTGACATTTTGGGTTTCTGATGAAGGGTCTAGGCCCGAAACATCAGCTTTCCTGCTCCTAAGAAGCTGCTTGGCCTGCTGAGTTCTTCCAGCTCCACACCTTGTTATCTCGGATTCTCCAGCATTTGCAGTTCCTATTATCTCGGGGCATTTTTTCCTTGCAGATTTTGTTCTCCTGGTTATATACACTGCTGGTTTCAGTGAGATACCTGCTAATCTATCTCCTGTATTGTGCCCTGTCGACTCAAAGCCATTTATTTATGTCCTGTTTTTATTTTGTTTCCAAGTTTCCTTATGGTATACTTGTCCACACAAAATGACACTTACCATTCACCAGCCAATACTTTCAAACATAATCTTGATTTGCTTCTACCCTATTGTCAGTTGCACTGCCTTTTCTGTAGTGCTTGTACTTTCTTTCTCCTCTTTCTATGCTTGTTGTTCTTTTTCCTCTTTGCTTCAGTGGTTTCAGCACTTCCCACAATGCCCTTCTCTTATGTAGACATGATACCTGATGCTTTCAGGTGGGGTCTCTCTGAGCTGGATATATCACATGACAGAAGTCGCCCCAATATCCCAGCAATTCTTAGAACTGCAAATCTTTATAGTTAAGAATTGACATGTCTAGTGTGATGGTCATTTAATTTTTCAATATATTTCACTGTTAGTAATTCTGAGATTACCATCCATTTTGCTACACCTTTCAGCTCTAAAAAATCATACCAAACTCCAAGCATTAACTCTGTTTTTCTCTCTCCACAGATACTATCAAATTATCTGAGTCTGTCCAGCATTCACTGTGTTTATTTCAGATTTCCAGCATCCACAGTATTTCATTTTTATCGTTTTATAACTATCCTTAAGTCTTATGTTTCAGACTAAAATCTAAATCCCCATATTCCTTCTTTGAAAACATTTTACTTTCCATTGTTCTTGGTGTGGCTATTCTACACCACCCACTTTTTAAAATTTTATCTGCATGCCAAAGATACAGCTCATCATATTGGAGTTGTAGTCATGACAGCAAAGGTCTACCCATATAATCACCAAATCCCTACAACTACCAGTCTTCCAGCACCTAACTATATCTATTGAGTCAAACAGAAATGCATGGCTGTGATGCATTAATCTCTTTCAATTTAAATTGCAATTAGCACAATCCAGTTAACTTATATTAACTTTGCAGTTAAAATGCATGATTTTAAAAAAATTGCAGGCAGCCCAAATTGCGAATTGTTTAGCTGTGATACTAAACAAAACAAGCTATTGACTATAGGTTTGTATTAAAGTATTATTTGAGTATCTTTATAATGCAGTGAAGACCTGATGAAGAATAACATTCAGCAGTTTCTGAATTTTGGTCATATTTTAATATTGGAAGCCAGTCTCAACTCCATGGCATGTTGGCTAAATATACCTGCCTCTGACTCTACCGATCCAACCCCTCTCCTACAGAATGGCAAGAAGATATTGATGGGCTCTTGTGGTGTAATTGTAGTGTCCCTACTTCAGGGCTGGAGGACCTGGGTTAAGCCCAGATGTATGTCGTACCACATCTCCACAGGTTGAATAAAAACATCTGGAAAGAAGATTTTGACTGCTGCTTTTGCCAACTGACAGGGTTCAAGCCCTGCTTGTGATCCAGTCCTCATTAATTCCAACATTATTCATTTAAAGAAAATTGAAAAGATAGTGACCTCAATGAGGTAAGTTTGGAAAAGATAGCCAAAGACATATTATTTCACTGATATTGTCATTCACCCCATCTCTTCAGAAGGGGGGAGAATATCCTGAGTTACAGTTCCTCACTAAATGGCAGTTGCCTATGTATTGATGGGAATTACAGCCTAGGCAGGCCTATCTTCATCCAATGCTGATTTGTCTCCTGAAGGCAAGCTTGTCACTGCCCCGGAGGAATCAATTAATCCCACACAGACTTGGTATATGTCGAGCCCATACCTCGATAACAAAGTGTGCAATTTCACCAATCTGGGGGGCTTTTGCCAGGTTTCAGGAACAGGCCAGATATTCCTGTGATTAACAGGAAAGATAGATACATGTAGATGCCACTCATACAGAATGACTGCAGTACAGACATGACTGATTTTAACAGTTCAGTCACCGTGACTTGCAAACTATGTGTTACAAGAGGTGATACAAAGATATCACTAAGGCAAATAGATTCTCCAGAAACTCCACTAACTTCAAAAACTATGGCTGATGCTTTGTTTACTATTGGGTATCCACATCACCTTGCAGCCAGACTAATCAGTGACTCACTGCTCACTTACAGAGATACCAGACATGTGACGGAGCACATAGTGCTTGTGCGTTCAAGAACCTAGCTTTCAGTATGTGACAAATTGGGTTAATCATTATACTTATCGGTCTTGGAAGGTTCTTTAGGGAATTAATGTTCATAGATATGATCACAGTGAGTCAATGTGAGTCCATGCTGAGAAATGGGATGAAGTAATCCTTATGGACTTTCTGCCAAGTTATTGATAGCTCATACCAGAAATTGATCATGAAGTGTACGGCCTGATGGTTAAAAACAAAACTTACTTTTTTTAAAGGAGAGAGATCTGTATGTGCCATGGACAACTGAATGCTTCCTTCTTTCTCTGCCTCCTTTCAATCAGTGGCTGGGTTTTGTAGCCAGGAGTGAGATTATGGTGTTGACCATTGATTTTGATGCAAAATCCTCACGCAGTTTTAGCCATCTTTGGGTTAAAGCTTTCCTCTCTTCTGACAGCTTAAATCTGACAGCCAGCCCAAGTGAAGACTGAATGTACAGCAACAGCGATGTCAGCGAGCCGTAATCTCTCATTGCAAACCAGGAAGGTGACGAGTTTACCCTAGACCTGTTCGAATCCATCCTTGGGACATTGTGGGAGGCTAGGGAAGAAATTGCAGAGGCTCTTGCAGAGATTTTTGCTTCATCTTTAGCCACTGGTGAAGTTTTAGAAAACTGGAGGTTGGCTAATGTTGTTCCATTGTTTAACAAAGGTGGCAAAGACAAGCCAGGGAACGGCAGACCAGTGAGCCTGACATTAATGGTAGGCAAGTTACTGGACAGGATACTGAGGGATGGTATCAACCAGGATAGTCAAGTTCTGATTAGGGATAGTCAGCATGGATTTGTGCGTGGGAAGTCATGTCCGACAAATCTTTTAAAGTTTTTGAAGGGGTAACCAAGAGGATGGATGAAGGTAGAGCAGTGGATGTTGTCTATATTTTCTTTAGTAAGGCCTTGGACAAGGTCCCATATGGCAGGCTGTCAGTGAACATTAGGTCTCACGGTATGATTCAAAATTGGCTCAATGGTAAGAAGCAGAGGGTGATGGTTGAAGGTTGTTTCTTGGACTGGAGGTCTGTGACTGAAGGTGTGCCACAGGGGTCAGTGCTGGGACCTTTGTTATTTGTTATTTACATAAGTGATCTGGATATGAATGTACAAGGCATGATTAGTAATTTTGTGGATGATTCAAATTAGGAGGAATTGTTGATAGTGAGAAAGGTTGTCAAAAATTACAGAGGGATCTTGACCAGATGGGGAAGTGGGCTGAGGATTGGCCAATGCAGTTCAATACAGATAAGCACAAGGTGTTGCATTTTGCAAAGTCAAATCAAGGTAGGACTTATACAGTAAATGGTAATGTCCTGAGGAGTGTTGTGGAGCAGAGAGACCGAGGAGGACAAGTACATTGTTTGTTGAAAGTGACATCGCAGAAAGACAGGGTGGTGAAGAAGGCATTTAACATACTGGCCTTCATCAGTTGAGGAATTGAGTATACGAGTTGGGATGTTATGTCACAGCAGTTTAAGTTAAATAGGACTTTAATCCTTAGAAGGTAGGAGAATGTGGGGTGACCTCATTGAGATGTATAAAATCATGAGGGCCTTGGATAGGTTGAATGCATTAGGTCTTTTTCCCAGGATTGGGGAATTGAAAACTTGAGGGCATAGGTTTAAGGTGAGAGGCGAAAAGATTTAAGAAGGACCTGAGGAGCAACTTGATCACACAGAGAGTGATGTGTATATGGATTAGGCTGCCAGAGAAAGAGGTTGAGGCGGGTACAACAGCAACATTTAAAGAACATTTGGATAGATATATGGATGGGAAGGGTTCAGAGGGATACGGACCAAATATGGGCAATTGGAAATTAACTGAGTGGGTATCATAGTCAGCATGGGCCAGTTTGGGCCGAAAGGCCTGTTTCTGTGCTGTATTACTCTATGACCCTATGACTCTAAGTACTCAAAAATCTTTCCCTTTTCATTTACATTTTCAGACAGTAGAATAAATGGGTGACCATGATAAGATAGATGCCGAAACAACAGGTGTTTACAAAAGATTTCTTTTTAATGATTTTAAAACAAGAATTGTTTATCATCTGTGATATTACACCAAGATCAAATAAGATTTTCTTGATTTTGAAAGTGATTATGAAATTAATATGCCATTAAAACAACGGTAATGCTTCATTCAACAAGGCATATCATTTTGCAGGGTTATTACAGGGGAACTAATAGGTAGTTCTTACCAAAATATGATTGCAAAAAAATACTACAGTTTGCAAGAGCCTCTAGACACCATAGAAGAATGTCATCCTTGAGAGAAACATCTGAATTTTCACGTTGTTCTATGCATGTCTGAATACCCAGTGGTGATGTCAGTTTCAGTGAAGCTATGACAGTGGTCACTGATAGATTTGTTGTTTTTACTGTGGCAAAATCAATATGTTCCTGTGATAATGGGAACTGCAGATGCTGGAGAATCCAAGATAACAAAGTGTGAAGCTGGATGAACACAGCAGGCCAAGCAGCATCTCAGGAGCACAAAAGCTGACACTTCGGGCCTAGACCCTTCAACAGAGACGGGGATGGGGTGAGGGTTCTGGAATAAATAGGGAGAGAGGGGGAGGCGGACCGAAGATGGAGAGAAAAGAAGATAGGTGGCGAGGAGAGTATAGGTGAGGAGGTAGGGAGGGGATAGGTCAGTCCAGGGAAGACGGACAGGTCAAGGAGGTGGGATGAGGTTAGTAGGTAGGAGATGGAGGTGCGGCTTGGGGTGGGAGGAAGGGGTGGGTGAGAGGAAGAACAGGTTAGGGAGGCAGAGACAGGTTGGACTGGTTTTGGGATGCAGTGGGTGGAGGGGAAGAGCTGGGCTGGTTGTGTGGTGCAGTGGGGGGAGGGGAAGAACTGGGCTGGTTTTGGGATGCGGTGGGGGAAGGGGAGATTTTGAAGCTGGTTTCTATCTCCTTCCCAAAATCCACAAACCTGCCTGCCCTGGTCGACCCATTGTCTCAGCCTGTTCCTGCCCCACTGAACTCATCTCCACCTACCTGGACTCCATTTTCTCTCCTTTGGTCCAGGAACTCCCTACCTACGTCCGTGACACCACCCACGCCTTCCATCTCCTGCGTGACTTCCAATTCCCTGGCCCCCAACACCTCATTTTCACCATGGACGTCCAGTCCCTATACACCTGTATTCCGCATGCAGATGGCCTCAAGGCCCTCCGCGTCTTCCTGTCCCGCAGGCCCGACCAGTCCCCCTCCACCGAAACCCTCATCCGCCTAGCCGAACTCGTCCTCACCCTTAACAACTTCTCTTTTGATTCCTCCCACTTCCTACAGACTAAGGGGGAGGCCATGGGCACCCACATGGGCCCCAGCTATACCTGCCTCTTTGTAGGTTACGTGGAACAGTCCCTCTTCCGCACCTACACAGGCCCCAAACCCCACCTCTTCCTCCGTTACATTGATGACTGTATCGGCGCCGCCTCTTGCTCCCCAGAGGAGCTCGAACAGTTCATCCACTTCACCAACACCTTCCACCCCAACCTTCAGTTCACCTGGGCCATCTCCAGCACATCCCTTACCTTCCTGGACCTTTCAGTCTCCATCTCAGGCAACCAGCTTGTAACTGATGTCCATTTCAAGCCCACCGACTCCCACAGCTACCTAGAATACACCTCCTCCCACCCACCCTCCTGCAAAAATTCCATCCCCTATTCCCAATTCCTCCGCCTCCGCCGCATCTGCTCCCAGGATGAAGCATTCCACTCCCGCACATCCCAGATGTCCAAGTTCTTCAAGGACCGCCACTTTCCCCCCCACAGTGGTCGAGAACGCCCTTGACCACGTCTCCCACATTTCCCGCAACACATCCCTCAAACCCCACCCCCGCCACAACCACCTAAAGATGATCCCCCTCGTTCTCACACACCACCCTACCAACCTCCGGATACAACGCATCATCCTCCGACACTTCCGCCATCTACAATCCAAACCCACCACCCAAGACATTTTTCCATCCCCACCCTTGTCTGCTTTCCGGAGAGACCACTCTCTCCGTGACTCCCTCGTTCCCTCCACACTGCCCTCCAAACCCACCACACCCGGCACCTTCTCCTGCAACCGCAGGAAATGCTACACTTGCCCCCACACCTCCTCCCTCACCCCTATCCCAGGCCCCAAGATGAATTTCCATATTAAGCAGAGGTTCACCCTGCATATCTGCCAATGTGGTATACTGCATCCATTGTACCCGGTGTGGCTTCCTCTACATTGGGGAAACCAAGCGGAGGCTTGGGGACCGCTTTGCAGAACACCTCCGCTCGGTTCGCAATAAACAACTGCACCTCCCAGTCGCAAACCATTTCCACTCCCCCTCCCATTCTTTAGATGACATGTCCATCATGGGCCTCCTGCACTGCCACAATGATGCCACCCGAAGGTTGCAGGAACAGCAACTCATATTCCGCTTGGGAACCCTGCAGCTCAATGGTATCAATGTGGACTTCACCAGTTTCAAAATCTCCCCTTCCCCCACTGCATCCCAAAACCAGCCCAGTTCGTCCCCTCCCCCCACTGCACCACACAACCAGCCCAGCTCTTCCCCTCCACCCACTGCATCCCAAAACCAGTCCAACCTGTCTCTGCCTCACTAACCTGTTCTTCCTCTCACCCACCCCTTCCTCCCACCCCAAGCCGCACCTCCATCTCCTACCTACTAACCTCATCGCACCTCCTTGACCTGTCCGTCTTCCCTGGACTGACCTATCCCCTCCCTGCCTCCCCACCTATACTCTCCTCTCCACCTATCTTCTTTACTCTCCATCTTCGGTCCGCCTCCCCCTCTCTCCCTATTTATTCCAGAACCCTCACCCCATCCCCCTCTCTGATGAAGGGTCTAGGCCCGAAACGTCAACTTTTGTGCTCCTGAGATGCTGCTGGGCCTGCTGTGTTCATCCAGCCTCACATTTTATTATCCTCAATATGTTCCTGTCCTTTTTTCCCTGAGGGGAATGAGTCACCCAGTCAGAAAATGAGGAAGACAGATAATGGGACCTGCAGATGCTGGAGAATCCAAGATAACAGTGTGTGTAGCTGGATGAACACAGCAGGCCAAGCAGCATCTCAGGAGCACAAAAGCTGACGTTTCGGGCCTGGACTCTTCATCAGAGAGGGGGATGGGGAGAGGGTTCTGAAATAAATCGGGAGAGAGGGGGAGGTGGACCGAAGATGGATAGAGGAGAAGGGTTAGGGTTAGGATTAGGGTATAGGCCATTAAATTATTTAACCCGTTACCCAACATAGTGTTGTCCAAGCCCCCAGAATATTTTTCCACTTATCTCTCCACTTTCACAACATTGCTGACTTTTGCTCAGCGCAGCTCCACAAGGGCCAGCTGCAATCCAAGCTTTTTCAACTGGCAGCTTTAAATGCATGAAGAAACAATGAGGAAATCACACAAACTGAAGTGTGCTGAAACCACAGTTTAATCAAATCTATCTTCATTCAATGTCCATGCACATATATATGTTCAACAGGGGCCATGAGATAAGAGGAGCAAGGTTTCTGTCTGAAATTCTTTGCTTTTACAATTTTAGGATACCCAAAATCTCCTTGCAGCATCAGAAATATTTTTGACGTATAATCTCTGGTATAATGTGATAAATATGTGATCACCAAGATGTACAGAGCAATCTCCGATGAATAGCAGATATAATGACCATGTAATTTTTTTTAGCATGTTACCTGAGGAATGAATCTTGGCCCATATATAAGGAGGAATCCCCCTTCCTTCTTTCATTCCTGTCTCCTGCATTCTATCCTGAAAATGGTGCCATTTGGTGTTTATTTTCATTTATTCATGGGTTGTGGGCATTGCTGACTGTGCTATCATTTATTGTCCATCCATAATTAGCCTTGAGAATGTGGTGGAGAGCTTCCTTCTTCAACCGCAGCAGTCCATATGGTGTGGGTTTACCCACAATTTGGACCCAGTGACAGTGAAGGAATGGTGATTTATTTCCAAATTCTAGTGGCGGGGGGGCATAGTCTTAATGTTCAGAGAAGCTAGGAAGCACTTCTATACACAAAGGGTGTAGAGATTTGGGATCCTCTTCTACAAATGGCGATTGATGCTAGACCTGAGACAGATATATTTTCATTAAGAAAATGTATTAAAGGATATGGGCCAAAATCAGGTGTATGGAGTTAGGCTGCAGATAAACCATGATGTCACTGAATGGCAGAACAAGCTTGAGGGGCTAAATGGCCCACTCCTGTTCCTGTGTTCCTATAAGTCAGGATGGTGAGTGGTTCTGAGAAAAACTTGCTGTTGGTGGGTATCTGCTGCCTTTGTCCTTCTGGAGTGTAGTTGTCATGTGTTTGGAAGTTGCAATCCAAGAAACCTTGGTGAATTTCTGCACTGCATCTTATAGGTAATACATGCTGTTGCTACTGAATGTCAGTGGTGGAGGTGAATGTTTGAGGATGATTGAGCAGGCTGCTTTGCCCTGGGTGTTATCAATTTTTGTATTGGTGTTGGAGCTGCACTTGTCCAGGCAAGTGTTGAGAGTGTTTCTTGACACTCCTGATGTTTGACTTGTAGAATGAGGATGGGCTTTGGGAGTCAGAGGTGAGCTACTCACTGCAAGGTTTCTAGCTTCTAACCAGTTCTTCTTTAAAAATTCATCACAGGGGCAGGGTGTTGCCGACCAGCCAGTGTTTATTGCCTACCCTTATTGCCCAGAGGGCAATTAAAAGTCAATTACAATTGCTGTGGGTCTGGAGTCGCATGTAGGCCAGACCAGGTAAGGATGGCAGTTTCTTGTAGCCACAGCAGTTATCTGGCTAGTCCCGTTCAGTTTCAGATCAATATTAACCTGAAAGATATTGACAGTAGGCAATTTAGTGATGGAAATGCCACTGAATGTCAAGAGATGATAATTAGATTTTCTCTTGTCGGGGATGACCATTGCCTGGCTTTAGTATGGCACAAATGTTACTTGCCTCATCATTCTAGACTTGGAAATTGTTCAGAAACAAAAAAAACTGCAGTTGCTGGTGTACAAGACAGACAAACAGGAGGCTGGAAGAACACAACAAGCCAGGCAGTATCTGTAGGAGAGGAGAAGTTAACGGGTAACCTGAAGCATTGACTGCTCCTTTCCTCCAGATATTGCCTGACCCGCTATGTTCTTCCAGCCTCCTGTATGGATATTGTTTAGGTCTTGCTACATTTGAGTATGAACTGCTCGAGTATCGTTTTGTAACTTCATCGGTTGACACCTCATTTTTGGGTGCTGCTCCTGACACACCCTCCTGAACTCTTCATTGATTCCTTGTCTTAATGTCCATGGTGTAGCAAGGGAACATTGTCATAGAGTCATTGAGTTGTACAGCATAGAAACCATTCAGTCCAATTTGTCCATGCCAACCAGATGCCCTAAATTCATCTAGTCCCCTTTGCCACCACTTGGTCCATATCCCTCCAAACTCTTCCTATTCAAAAAAATACACCTGTCCAGATGTCTTTTAAATATTGTAATTTTACCAGCTTCCATCACTTCCTCTAGCAGCTCATTCCATACATGCGCCACCTTCTGCGTGAAAAAAGTTGCCCCTTAGGTGCCTTTTAAATCTTCACCCTCTCACCTTAAACCTATACCCTATGGTCTTAGACTCCCCTACTCTGCAGTAAAGACTTTGACTATTCACCCTACTCATGCCCCTCATGATTTTATAAACACCTATAAGGTCACCCGTCAGCGTCCAATGCTCCAGAGAAAATAGCCCCAGCCTATTCAGATTTTCCCTATAGCTCAAACCCTTGAACCCTTGTAAATCTTTTCTGAACCCTTTCAAGTTTAACAACATCCTTCCTGTAGCAGTGGGGTCATGAAGTGGTAGATTGTGTAGGAGTACAACTTTGTTGCTGTTAATGGCACGTCATGCTTCATGGATCCTCAGTCTTCATGTTCAAAGTCTATCTCATTTAGCACATTGACAGTACCTCACAACATGATGGTGGGTCCACATGAAAGAACAGACAGAGGCCTAGTTTATTTAAAGTACCATACCCCCAACAGTGCAGCTGTCTCTCAATTTTGCTCTGAAGTGCCAGGGTAAATTTACTGCTCACAGCTTAGAACCCTCAATCTTCCGACTCTGATGTGTTACCAAGAGAGCTACAACTACTGTGGCTAAGTCCAATGATAGTGTCAAAACTGATGCTTTCATTCAGAGTTCCAAGTCAGGGATGTAATTTTTGAGGATACATAAACAAACTGGGCTTTGTCTGAAAGTGTAGAGCTGCCATCTGCTGGTGTAACCTCCTCACATTTCTGAGCAAACCAACAGAACAGCTTCTGGAATACTATTCCCTCAGGTGTCATGGGGTGGGGTGACCCACTCAGCGCAGAATTAATCATTACAAATAAGAATTGATTCCTCAAAATGACTTTCCCAATGAGGTGTGTGTCCAAATACAGAACAAGCCACTGTTGGAAAATCCCAAGTGTAACAGGGGTCTTGATTCACTTGTAATTATTTTTGGCAAAAGAAGCAGGTGAATGGTAGATTGACACGTGGCCACAAAGAGCCTTTTACGAGCACTGGAGAGAACTTGTTCTAGTACTTGGCATGAGACGGGTGTAAGAATTTAAACATTAATTCAATTGTGCTATAGGGCTATTTTATGGTATTCAGTTTTTGTATTAACAACCCCCTCGTGTTATATTTGGCTAAAAATGGGGAAAAAATAAGTCGGCAGCACATTTCATTTCAATGTAATCATTACTTCTCAGATGGAATATTGTCCTGTCTCTCTAAAAGACTTTGTGTTCCACAGAGAAGATTCCATCACCTGAGCCTCAGTTACAACATAACACACTTAGAGGAAATGGATCAAGTGTTCATTTTATGTTCAACCCAATTATGCACGTAGATTTCAATGGTGCTTGAAACAAGTCTATAAAGAAATCTATGATTTGACTGTAACCACCCTGTTCCTGTTGGATGTATTAAATTCTGGGATCAAATCATTTTCTCCATTTGTTTTTCTGTCTCTAGTTCTTTATTTGTGATGCGTAAGATAACTCTGCACTCAGACACAGTGCTGATGGCACTGGATTTCAAAGGCAGTCAATCTTGTCATACCTCAATGACAATCAGAAGCATATCTACTGTTGGTGCACCACAATTAGAGCAGGCCAGACTGTTGATTGGAGAATCAACAGTCTTCCTAACCAGGATAACCAAGTGTGGAGCTGGATGAACACAGCAGGCCAAGCAGCGTCTCAGGAGCACAAAAGCTGCCATTTTGGGCCTAGACTCTGATGAAGGGTCTAGGCCCGAAACGTCAGCTTTTGTGCTCCTGAGATGCTGCTTGGCCTGTTGTGTTCATCCAGCTCCACACTTTGTTATCTTGGATTCTCCAGCATCTGCAGTGCCCATTATCTCTGATCACAGTCTTCCTAACCAGATTGTGATCTCCATCCTATTTTTACTCAATGTCTACATTGCAAGAGATCGCCCTAGACAATGATCAAGTTTGTGAACTTTAGCTGGCCTTTGCCTTCATTAGCTCAAGGGTATTATGATTTGTGCAGTAGTTCAGAGCCCACCTCCTCTGCAAACACTTGGCCTTGATCAAGGTTTGACCCTGAAATTCTCAGTGTCTCCTCCACAAAGTAAAATCTGAAACAAAAACAGAAATTACTGGGAAAACTCAGCAGGTCTGGCAACATTTGTGGAGAGCTATCATAGGTAACATTTTGGGTCCAGTGATCCTTCTTTAGAACTGATTGTAATGACAAAAATGTTGGTATATATATGCTGAAGATGGAGTGGGGAAAAGGGGGAGGAGTAAATGATAGGTGGAGATGAAGCCAGGAGAAAGAACAACAGTTGGATGGACAAAGAAAGTCTGAGGGAGTCAATGGGTGCTAACGGGGACTATTAGTGAATGACAATGGGTTGTGTGTGGTAGCAGCCCATGTGATAACAAGGCCAAGTGGTGCGGGTTGGGATAAGGACATGGGAGAATGTGCTCAGGCCCAAAAATTATTCAATTCGATATTGAGCCCAGAAGGCTGCGGTGTACCAAATGGAAAATAAGTTGTTTTTTCCAGCTTGTGCTGAGCTTCACTGGAGCACTGCAGCAAGCCCGAGACAAAGGTGTTGGCCAGGAAATATGGTGGTGTGTTGAAGTGGAAGACAACAGGAAGCTAAGGGTTATTCTTGCGAACAGAACGTAGGTGTTCAGCAAAGTGGTCGCCTAGCCTACGCTTCATTTCCTCAATGTGGAGGAAACAACATTGCGGCAGTGAATACAGTGGATTAGATTGTGTGAAGTGTGGGTGAAGTGCGAGTCCACCTGGAAGGTATGTTTGGGACCTTGCATAGTGAGGAGGGAGGAAGTGGACAGACAGGCGTTACACCTTCTGCAATTGCAGGGGAAGATGCCATGGATGTGTGGGGAGGTTTGACTTTGGAAGATCCTGTAGACCTGATGATAAATTTAATATTCAATTAACAATCTCATTAAAAATAATTGCGGTTGTAGTACTTGCAAATGTGTCTGCTAATTCATAGTAAGATCCTATAAAGCAAAAATAAATGAGTGAGCAGATAATTTATTATTTACTGTTGCTGGATAAGGAAGGACCGTTCGCTTGAATACCAGGAGATGTCTGGTTATGTTGAAGTTGTCAGTTGTTCTCACCTGCTGAGGAAGAAATCCAAAAGAAGGGTATTCACGTGAAGTTGAAGGTCAGGATGGGTAACACCAGATTAGCCAAACTCACACAAACCTGCTATGTGACCACCCAAGCCAGTTGGAGTGAGGTTAGACTATACTGGCACGTAATATCACTTTTCAACATTGATATCTCTCCATTAAATCCTGCAAGTATGGCTGAACCTGTGAGAAAGTTAAATATGCAATTGATATTGCAAATGGGAAGCCATAGTGTGAAGCAAGAATCACTCACTGGTGGGAAATTCCACCATCATGCCTGTCAACCATTCTGAATTGCAAGGCAAACATCTTGGTTCAGTTTGACGAGCAAATATTCTCTCCAGCAAGGAAGATGATGAGAATTGCTAGCCAGTCTAACATTAAAGAAGTCTGCTTATATTGTTCTAGGCAGCTTGAACACAGATAGGTCCCAATCTGGTCCAATCCTACAGGACCTACATCAGACTCCTCCTCGTTGACTACAGATCTGCCTTCAAAACCATTATCTCCTCCAGGTAGATCTCAAAGCTGTGTGACCTTGGTCTTGGCTCTGCCCTCTCCAAGTAGATCCCCAATTTTCTGACCATAGTGGGAATAGACAACTGCATCCTCTCCATAATAACACTCAAACACTGGAGCCCTCCTCAACAAGGATGAGTCCTCAGCCCCCTACTATACTCCTTGTACACCTACGATTGTGTTGCCAAATTCTGAATAAACACCATCTACAAGTTCCCAAATGATAAGACTGTAGTGGGATGGATATGTAATAACGATGAGTCAAAATACAGTAGGGAGAAAGAGGGCTTGGTGATGTGGTGCAATGAAAACAATCTGTCTCTCAATGTCAACAAAACTGACGAACTGATCATTGATTTCAGGTAGATAGGAGGAGAACACTTCCCCACCTACATCAACAGAACTGAGGTTGAGAGAGTGGAGAGTGTCAAGTTCCTTGGTGTGACAATAATCAACAACCTGGCCTGGACTTCTCACGATGAGCAGAGCATAGTTGAGCAGAGAGATCTCGGTGTCTATGTACACAGATCCTTGAAAGTTGCCACCCAGGTTGAGAGGGCTGTTAAGAAGGCATACAGTGTTTTAGCTTTTATTAATAGAGGGATCGAGTTCCGGAACCAAGAGGTTATGGTGAAGCTGTACAAAACTCTGGTGCGGCCGCACTTGGAGTATTGTGTACAGTTCTGGTCACCGCATTATAAGAAGGATGTGGAAGCTTTGGAAAGGGTGCAGAGGAGATTTACTAGGATGTTGCCTGGTATGGAGGGAAGGTCTTATGAGGAAACGCTGAGAGACTTGAGGCTGTTTTCATTAGAGAGAAGAAGGTTGAGAGGTGACTTAATTGAGACATATTAAATAATCAGAGGGTTAGATAGGGTGGATAGGGAGAGCCTTTTTCCTAGGATGGTGACGGTGAGCACGAGGAGGCATAGCTTTAAATTGAGGGGTGAAAGATATAGGACAGATGTCAGAGGTAGCTTCTTTACTCAGAGAGTAGTAAGGGTATGGAATGCTTTGCCTCCAACAGTAATAGATTCGCCAACTTTAGGTACATTTAAGTCGTCATTGGACAAGCATATGGACGTACATGGAATAGTGTAGGTTAGATGGGCTTGAGGTTGGTAATACAGGTCGGCACAACATCGAGGGCCGAAGGGCCTGTACTGTGCTATAATGTTCTATGTTCTATGTTCTAAATGTGACAGTTAAGAAGGCACAACAATGCCTGATCTTCCTCAGGCAGCTCAGGAAATTTGGCATGTCCATAAGGACTCTCACCAACTTCTTTAGATACATCATTGAAAGCATACTGTCCAGGTGCATAATGACCTGATATGGCAACTGCTCTGCCCAGGGCCATAAGAAAGTTCATAAAATTGTGTGCACAGCCCAGACCATCTCAGAAGCCAACCTTTCATTCATGGGCTCTATTTCCACGGCTCGCTCCTGTGAAAAGGCAGCCAACATCATTAAAGACCCATCACACCCTGGTAATGATCTCCTACACCCTCTTCCATCGGGCAGAAGATACAGAAACCTGAACACAAGCACAAGTAGTTTCAGGAACAGCTTCTTTCTGGCCGTTATCAGACTGTTGAATGGACTCATGCCTCAAATAAGGGAACCTGCAATGCAACCTGTATTCCTTTAAGTCTTTTTAATCTGTATTTCCTTTGCTCACTGTGATCTGCCTGTATCGCTTGTAAACAAAGCTTTCCACTGTATTTCTGTACACTTGGCAATCAATCAATCAATCAAAAGGGGAAGTATCCTGACACAAAGCATGGGCTTCAAAGAGTTTACCTGCAGTGATGGATGGCTGGAACAATTGAAGACGAAGCTCAGTAACCAGTGAGAGTGCTGACAGATGACTGGCTACAAAATGGTCTTATCTATGTCTTGAAACAGCCTTCAGCAAGAGGCATTTTTAATGTAGATGAAACTGGACTATTTTGCCGCCTTTACCAGTTCAGTCTTGAATGTCTAAAAGTGATAGGTGTAATGTTGGAAAGGAAAGCAAGAATGTACCAGTGATGTTATTTGTGCAACATACTTTATACCAAAATGTCGTCACTCCTGATGGAAAAGTGCAGAAGCCATGTTGCTTTGTGAATTACAAACACTATGCACACAGTATGAGGTGAACAAAATGACTTGGATGGCCTCCAATATGTCTGATGTGGAGTTGCCAGTGTTGCACTCAGGTGGACAAAGTCAGAAGTCATCTGGCAAAGGAGCAGTGCTGTGAAAGCTTGCGATTTTAAATAAACCTGTTGGACTATAACCTAGTGTCATATGACTTCTAACATTGCCCAGAATTTTTGAGGCATAGATCAGGAAAGTGGACAGAATGTAATGATGGAGGAAAAGGTCGATTTTTATCATTACCCAACCTGTCCCTGATAGCACTGATCCAAACAGCATCAGTTGATGATCTTGCCTGTTGAAACCATGGCCAAGCTCCTGCCAATGGTTCACGTGGTGATTATGAATCGATAAAGGAACTATCCACAGAGTTGAGCGCTCAGAAATCAATTAGGAGCAGGACTATAACCCAATTGTTTTCATGGCCATCCTCACAGTGAAAAGTGTGATGATGTTGGTGACAGAAGCCATAATTGCCTATAAAGCCGGTTTCAAACAGTCTACAGAGTCTGTAAGAGGGGGACAAAGTGAGGGCCACCAATCTGATGCCATGGCTCTCTTCGCTCAGCTTGGAAGTCAACAATGAAACTTCAGGAGAATCAGCGATGGAACCATATGCAGAAGGGAAATACATGCATAGCAGAACTTATGAATAAGGTATACCTGGATGCAGTATGTTCTTCATCTGAGGAACCCAATGATCCTGAAGGGTCCAATGAATGCCATCGACTTACACACTTGCTCCTCTAATTAAATCACCAAAGGCCATGAAAATGCTTTGGGCTTTCAAACTGGTGTACGCAAACGTGGAAAATTGTTTTGCTGCATTGATGGTGTGGCACACTGTGTTAATTTTGTCTGAAGACTCTATGCAAAGCTGAAGAAAATAAATATATTTTTTCAGCATTTTTAATGCCTTTTACTGTTAAGGGTCAGGCTGTTGTAAGATGTGAATATTATGGACCAGACCAAACCCCCTCAAAACATGTCAAAGAGATAATAAAGTGTGAAGCTGGATGAACACAGCAGGCCAAGCAGCATCTCAGGAGCACTGCTTGGCCTGCTGTGTTCATCCAGCTTCACACTTTATTATCTTGGATTCTCCAGCATCTGCAGTTCCCATTATCACATGTCAAAGAGATAGCCTTGATCCCAACTTTTTCTTGTTTTAAAAGCAAGTCCTGGCATTGTCTTCCGTTTGCAATTTGACTGGTCAAACTACTCGACTTGAAGCAAAACACACTTTATTAATACACTATTGTTAAAATGCAGACAAAAGAAAAGAAAATAATTGGTTTAACTATAACTATTGAAATGCTTAACAAAATAATGAACTATTCATTAGCTGTTCCAATTTAGTAACATCCCAGAAGCATACCCTTGGCAAAGGCAAATTCTGTAATGTAGATTGTCTCACATGCTATTCCAGTAGCAGGAGGAACACCCAAGTTTTAAGCCTGAGTAGAGAGAGAGAGAGAGAGAGAGAGAGAGAGAGAGAGAGAGAGAGAGAGAGAGAGAGAGAGAGAGAGAGAGAGCTAAAACTAAAAACCTGATTCTGTAGGAGCTTGACCCCACCCATTCAGGCTGCTTCTATTGTTCTAACTTTAAAAGACAAGAACAAGGCATTACAAGCTGTTCACCATATCGGCTTTGAGAAGATTGCTCAATACATGTATCTCAATCTCCCTTCATAAAATGAAATAAAGGACAAAATATACCACTTAAAGCCATAGCATTAACATAGGGAATAAATTGAAAAATAGACATTTTCCATATATTTACTGCATCACTGTGTTTTCATTTGTTTTTAAATTAACATCAAGCATATTCTTAAAAAAAACCTGGTTACATAGGGACCTCCTTTGCTATCTGGAAACTGTTGAAAACAATTTGAGGGTGCCACTCAAAATCAATTTAGTGTATGTTTCCTTTCTTTTGATGCACCATTTCTAAAGTGTGAGTCCCTCTCTGTGAATTGATAGTGCTACAGGACAGTGAATAGCTGGGTTTTTAACTCAGCAGTTTCTTTTAGATAATTAATCTTCTCCAATTTGCACTTACTTTTAATATTTTCAAGTTTCACTCAATGATCAGCTCCAAGCTTTTCTAAGGTACTATCCAGCTCTAGGAACTCTGCAGTTTGAGTCTCTACCTCTTTACTCAAACAGAGCTTGAGTTCTTCATGACTTTCTGGTAAGACTCAGTTGCAGATCCTAGCTTTCATTCTTATAGATCAATTACCTGTGGCCTTTTACTATATGCTTGATCCAATTTCGATATGAGTTTAAAACATTCTCGAAAGCTTTCCACTGGCAATTTACGGTTGCCACTCCATCACTTCTCCCCAAATTAACAATTATCAACAAGGTGGTAGAACTCATTTATAGAAGAATTGGTAGTTTCCTCTGGTTTCTGGTTGTGCTAATTAAATGTCCCATGGGCTACAATGAGATTGTGCCATAAAGTAAAATAAGATTCAAAGGTCTTAATTATGTCATCATATTTCATGGTTTCTTCTTAAATTCTTTGCCTAATGAGAATGGTTTGGAACTGATACCATTTGATTACATCAATGACAATACACTAACCTGGTGCTTTTCCAGTTTTTGATCAAAGCTTGATGTAGTCCAATACTTGCGTAAATGTCAATACCAGTAGAACAAATAGCCGGACTTGTTGGGCCTCTATAAAGACAGTCTAAAATCTTGGGAAAAGGCAAGGTTTCTTCCATCATTGGTTGCTTATATTATTGATTGATTGATTTATTGTCACATGGTCACAAGTACAGTGAAAAGCTTCCTTTTTGAGCTGTACAGGCAGATCATAGTAAGCAAGGACATACTGATCAGAAGGTGAACAAAAATTTAGGCAGAAGCATGCAGGTTACATTGCACTGGGCGTGTGCTAGACAAGATCAACATTAGCAAGAGCAGCATTAATTGAAGTTGGCGAGTCCGTTCATTTGTCTGATAATGGCCAGGAAGAAGCTGTTCCTGAACCTGCTGGTGAATGTGTTCAAGCTACTGTATCTCCTGCCTGATGGAATGCGTTGTAGGAGAGCATTGTTGGGCAGCCTTTCTGCGGCAATGAGCTGTGTAAATGGAGCCCATGGATGGAAGTTTGCTTCCGTGATTGTCTGGGCTGTGCATGCAACCATCTGTAGTTGCTTACAGTTTTGGGCAGAGCAGTTGCCATACCTGGCCATTATGGTCCAGGCAGTTTCCTTTACATGGTGCATCTGTAGAAGTTGGTGAGGGACCTTGCAGACATGCTAAAATTTCCTAGTCACCTGAGAAAGAAGAAGCTTTGTTGTGCTTTTTTGACCATCACATCTATGTGGGAAGTCAGGACAGGTTGTTGGTTATCTTCATACCAAGGATCTTGACACTCTTGACCCTCTCAACCTCAGCTCCGCTAATGTAGATGGGGGGGGGCGTGTTCTCCTCCCTTCTTTCTGAAGTCAATGACCAGTTCTGTAGTCTTGCTGACACTAAGAAAGAAATTGCACCAGCTCATAAAACCCTCTATCTCCAATTAGTTCTGACAACTGAGATCTTTTTACTTTCCTCCATTTGTTAGCGTTGCATTCAATTTCCCTCCATGAGGTCTACTCCATGAGGCTCACTGGACTTAAAGTCCTTCATCCACTTTTCTGCTGGGCTTCTGTTTATCTCAGTTCATCATTTTATTTTAGGTCTGGTCCCTGATTGTTACCACATAAGGAATATGATTATGAGCTTCTCAGAGATGGAGACACGTGGGGGATGAACATAAGGGGAGTGCAAACTGTTATCCTTTATTGCCTCTAAGCCATATAAAGAAGCATGGTAGAGTCTCAGTTGCATATGATCTGGCATCATCATGACATGGGTATGAAAGGTTACAAGCGTTATGAAAGAATGTAGAGTTGCCAGATCTTATTGAATGGCAAATGAGGCTTGAGGGGCTGAGTTGCCCCTTCTGCTTCAATTTCCGTTCCTTATGCACACGCTCAGTAGACAATATCAGAGTATTGGTCCAGTTAATCCATCCCTCTAAAATGTGATGTCTTTGGTTGGCCTTAAACTAGTCATATGAGAGAACTGTGCCGTCTAATGACAGATATCAGGATAAACACATCCACAATTTCAAGATATTAGCTTCGACTTGGTAATGTTCTTAGTCTGGAAAACATCATCTTTAAAATCATCTCTTTTGTCAAAAAAAAACTTAATGAATGATGACTTAAATTGTGAAGATAATTTTCAGTGTACAGTTTCTGCTTTGGACATAAATTAAGGCCAAAGGCCACCTACTAAGTGAAGTGTTTTTCTGATTTATTTTCTTATGTTTCCACTGTTTCTCAGGCAGCAGGCACACAAAGAAGCCTCTAAGGCAAGTATTTCAAAAACATAAATTTGCTTAAAAATATTCTTTACATTTAAGAGTAGTGCCTCCCAATTAATACACTGCAAATTGGATTATTACACAGAAACAGCATTTCTAATCAGAATGTCAAGTTTCAGTGGTGGTAAATAGTCTGGCTTGAAGTAGGTGAAGAATGGCTGTGAAGACCTACCTGGAACAATTTTCTAGGTTCATTGGAGAACAGCATTTGGTTTCTTAGTGAATGAATAAGAAATTACATTTGAATAACTTTTGAAACATGTGAATCAGCAGCCTTGCATCTGAAACAAATTAATTCTTATATAATACAGAGAACTGCAGATTCTGGAGACCTGAAGCAAACAAAAACAGAAATCACTGGAGAAATTCAGCAGGTCTTGCAGCAAACATGGAGAGTTAGTGATTCAAGTACTGTGACCCTTCTTCAGAAATAGAAGCAGCTAGGAAAATATGGTATTCAAGTTGATGATGTATGCAGGAAAGGAAGTGAGCAGATAGGCGTAGAAGGTGCTCAGAGACAGAGATAAAAGGGTAAGCAAATAAAAAGACTGCTGATAGTAGGCCAGGGAAGAAGGGAAGCTACATCATTGATAATAAGGGCCATGATAGTTAAAAATGAATTGGTTGTACTGAAAGCAACACATTTCATGACAGGATCCAGAGTAGTAGACATTAGTGATAGTCAAGGAAGGGGGTGTTCATGCTCTAAACTGTGTTAAACTCAGTGCTGATTCCTGATGGTTATAAGGTGCCCAAGCAGAAGATGAGGTGTTGTTCCTCCAACTTCTATTGAGCCTCACTTGAGCACTGCAGCAGGCCTGAGGCAGAAATGACAGCATTGGAACATGGTAGTGTATTGAAGTGGAATATTGAAGAAAAGTTCTGCACAAAAATGGCCTTGAGCTTCCAATTTCCTGCCACTTCAGTACACCATCATTTTTCCATGCCAATATTTATATATCAGGCCTGCTGCAGTGCTCCAAGGAAGCTCAAAGCAAGCTGGAAGACCAACACCTCATCTTCCACTTGAGTACCTTGTAACTCTAAGAACTCAACATCAAATTTAACAATTTTAGAGCATTATGCCGCCTTCCTTATCTATTACCCACTCCAAAACCACAGCCAACACTTTCAGCACAGCAACCCATTTGCAACAACTCATAGCCCTTGTTATCAACTATTTAGCTCCTCTTCTTGTCTATCAATAAGCTTTGAGTCTGCCTACCTTTTTTTCTATCTCTGTGAATCCCCTCTCCATCTATCTGATCAGTCCTTCCACCACTAAACTCCCATCATCAGTTTCAATACCACCTTTTCCTAGATGCGTCTCATGCTGGAGGAGGGTCACAGGATTCAAAACATCAACTCTGATGCCTCTCCATTGATGCTATTGAACGTGCTGCGTTTCTCCAGCAATGTGTTTTTGATAATGTTTGCTGTCTTCCTGAAGACTTGCAAATGAGAGAAATGAGCAGAAACCCGCCATGGAACTTCTTTTGGGCAGGAGCATTGTTAGGTTTGCAGTTGGGACCAA
This sequence comes from Stegostoma tigrinum, assembly GCF_030684315.1. NCBI lineage: Eukaryota > Metazoa > Chordata > Chondrichthyes > Orectolobiformes > Stegostomatidae > Stegostoma > Stegostoma tigrinum. The sequence goes on along the minus strand of NC_081365.1, from coordinate 18,398,847 downwards.
CATAAACTGTATTTGACACTACATAGGTCTTTTCCTTAAAAATGCCAAAATCTTTTCTGCTGATTTCAGTTGACAAGCCCAACGCAACTTATTCCTTACCTTCAGCTCACCAATTGCTTCCAGAATTCTTCTGCGCCCAGAAAAGAAGAACACTTTATTAGAACTAAGTCCTGATTTTTCATTCTCGTTTTCATTAACATGTTCTGCAATCCAGCTGAATGAGGCGCCAGTGAAACAAAGAGACTTGGCAATAGTGAATGGCTTCAAAATAGAGCCTTCCGGTGTTACACTAAGTGTATTAGAAGAATCAGTCAGCGTAAATGATAATTTTTAATGCTAAGTAGAGATTCCCAATGCATGCGTGAAAATATAACTGTAGATAGAATACTTACTGACCATAGAATAAGAAACAGGCAGCTTACAAGAGCACTTGATCTGGATGTTTATGCCTTGTTCTGTTTAAGGACAATCAGTGACATAATTTTTCAAAATTGTCAGCACTTAACTTTTTGTTTGCTACAGGCTCCACAGCAGCAAGTTAAAATGAAACATGCCCGGAAGGTAGAAGAATCAAGCAGCTGATTGCCGTGTTTAAACACAACTTTGAAGTTTGACGCTATGGGGCAATATGGTTCACATGGAATGGCAAAAGGCTGCATAACACAGTCATGTACAAAGACAGAAGGTGTATGTTTAAATGGAATAGCAACAAATCGAGGAACAGAAGGAAGTGGCAATTAATGATCATCAGGAGTTTGTTCAAGCTGAATGATTAGCCCTGGGCTCCTCTTTTCCCTTGGTCATCTTGATTGATCATCTCCAACCTACACACTCTGCTTTCTATGAGATTGTGGCATTTGAAGATGGCAAACAGCAACAGGATTGCCATTTGACCCCTGCGCATGTGGACAGTGTGAAATGGATCATCCAGTTACAAATTTGGCTCAGAACTGATGTTTCCAAGAATGGAATGACAAAATAGCTTTACATGTTCGGGTGAAGGTTGGGTTTGTTTTCTGCGGTTCACCCATATGGGCTTATGATTGTCTTGAACAGTAATGCCGTTGAGTGTTGTCACTTGGAATATGTGCCTTGCTGTTGGATCAGCTCTGATGTGACAAGAAGAAAAGTAAGGGACACTTTCCAGTCCTATATGCAACTATATTGCCATATAAAGATGAAATAACTTGAAATACAATTAGGGTTATTCTCAGCAGTGTTCAGAATTATCATGTGGTGTGCGTCAGTTTAGCGTCGCATTCTTTTTTCAGTAGTCCATGTAATTGGAATTAGCCTTCATGATGTGAATGTGAGGGCATGTGGTATTCTAGAGGACGATCCCCAGAGGGCAGTAGTGCATCATGTCTGGCTTGAGGTGATTGTATCATAGATAATGGGAACTGCAGATGCTGGAGAGTCCAAGATAATAAAGTGTGAAGCTGGATGAACACAGCAGGCCAAGCAGCATCTCAGGAGCACAAAAGCTGACATTTTGGGCCCAAAAGCTCTCTGATAAAGGGCCTAGGCCCGAAACGTCAGCTTTTGTGCTCCTGAGATGCTGCTTGGCCTGCTGTGTTCATCCAGCTTCACATTTTATTATCTTGGCTTGAGGTGATGCCCAGTTTCACTGGCCTGTACAGTACTTACATGACCTGCAAACAAGTGAACACAAATCGAGAATGTGGCATGGCTAAGTTTTCTTAAAAAAGTCATAAAGTCAGTCGTTCAAGAATACATGTCATGCTGCCTATCAGCTGGTTCCCCACATAAAGCTCACACATGAATGGTTGCCTCTATCATTGCATTTCATTCTTACTCATAAGTTACTTAAGCACCCATCCAAAACGCAAATTACTGTTGAAGGCCTAGGAATATTCTAATCTATTCAAAGCATCACACCTTAAATCAGTGTGTAAAAAAAACTAAGCTGAATATTGCATGGACATTTAGACATGCCCAAGCTTGATTACAGAATGCATGCACATTGTTCATACATTCACTACCGTATAGTGTCTGTATGCTGCACTGCCCCAGTTGTCCTTGGTCTCCAATTTGTCAACATTGTATTCTTTTAGCATTCTGGCCTTTCTCATATCATCAGTTTTAATTGTCCACCACTGGAGAAGCTGACTTCAGTCTAAACCTGGAATTTACATCCCATCAATGGCTCCCCACAGCGCCTCCCATAATTCTCTCCCCTTCTACCTTTTCCTCAACATTTGAATGCTCCTTAAAGCCTACATTTTTTGTCATCTGTCCTAATATCTTCTGAAGTGGCCAGTGTGAAATATGGTTGATGAAGCTTCTGTGAAATTGCTAGAAATATTTAATATGTTAAACATATCTATGTATTATGGAAGGTGTTATTCACTTTATTCTTCCCTGTCACTAGTTACTCCCACTCTTGCTCTCAGCAAAGGCTGTCCCACTGCTTATGTTGTCTCCTTTCTCTGTCACTCCCGTAGACGTGTAAACATTACTGCATAAATGTCACATGCACATAGTATCTTGCAATGAAATCTTTGCTTGAAATTAGTTCCTGTTGGCAGCGTCCTAACAATTGCTCTATTCTATCATTGGAAAGCTGGAAGAGCAGTCGGTCCACACTGGCAATGGCTCTGAACAAGACCCATTGGCGATACCCTGCATCATCCTCATGAAAAATGGGTGGCATGATGGCACAGTGGTTAGCACTGCTGCCTCATAGCAGCAGCGATATGGGTTTGATTCCAGCCTGGTGTGACTGTCTGTGTGGAGTTTGTGCATTCTCTACATGTCTGCATGTGTTTCCTCTGGGTGCTCGGGTTTCCTCCCACAGTCCAAAGATGTGCAGGCTTTTGCACATGTGAATTTAATACAGATGCTGAACTTTCTTGTTTCCTCTTATGGCAGAATCTAGAGCTGGATTGATGTCGAAAAATAAGGAATCACCCATCAAAGACAGGGATAAGGAAAATTCGCTGCTCACGGCAGTTCATAAGTCTTTGGAACTTCAAAAGCTGATGGAAGCAGAGGCCTTGAATATGTTAAAGGGAGAAGTAGATAGATTCTTAGTTAGTCAGGGGGTAAAGTACTATCGGGGATAAGCAGAAATTTAGAGTAATCAAATCGACCAAGACCTTATTGAATGGGATAATTGGCCTCCTGTTGCTCCTAATTTGTGCGTTCATATATTAGAAAGCTAATGTGAATTACAAAGTTTAGTTGGCCGTAGTCATGGCACATAAAATAGGCACCAGCGAGTTGTTTGTGGGATTTCTGGTCAGTGCAGAAATGAGAAATTTCAATCTCAAAAAGTGGACATACAATTATACAACACCTGTTACAGCCACCAAAGTGCTTTACAACCAGTGAAGTACTTTTGAAGTGTATGGCAGCCCTTAAAGCACACATCCTAACTCCCACAAATGGCAGTGTGATAGTGATCAGTTAATCTGTTTGTGTGTTGTGTATTAAGGGATAAATATTGGCTGAAACACTGGGGGTGAATTCCTTGCTCTTCTTCAACATAGTACCAGGGGATGCATCCAGCCCAGCAGGCAGATAGAGCCTCAGTTTAACATCTCATCTGAAAATGGTACCTCTGACAATGCTGCTTTCCCTCAGAATTGCGCTGGATTGTCAGATTTGATTTTTTTGCACTGGATTTGATCCCATGGCCTTGTGACTCAGAGCTACCTACTAACATTGAAGACATGCAATTATTCTTTAACATGAAGTGACAATATTTTTAAGAATTTGAGGAACAAAAAGCAGTCAAATGCAAAAATTGCCAAAAAACGTGGTGCCTCATTACAGTGTTGTCACAGCTTCACTGTAGCTCTAGCCTGGATGAGAACACACAAATCAGGAGCAACAGGAGGCCAATTATCCCATTCAATAAGGTCTTGGTAGATTTGATTACTCTCCATTTTTGCTTATCCCTGATAGTACTTTACCCCCTGACTAACTAAGAATCTACCTACCTCTGCCTTAAAAATATTCAGGGACTCTGCTTCCATCAGCTTTTGAAGTTCCAAAGATGTATGAACTGCCGTGAGCAGCGAATTTTCCTTATCCCTATCTTTGATGGGTGATTCCTTATTTTTCGACATCAATCCAGCTCTAGATTCTGCCATAAGAGGAAACAAGAAAGTTCAGCATCTGTATTAAATTCTGATAAATCTTCTAAATGCCTGATGAAAGTTGTGAACATGTGGAGTTTCTGACAGCTGCAAGCTGTTGTAACAATCTAAAGAGCTTCCAAGAAAAGAGATGCTATCCTTGGTGATTGGAAACTCAAAATGCTCAGCTAAGCTTTCTTCTGTTTATGTTTATTTCTCATTTCTCCTTAGAACACCTTTTAACCTCCTATTTGTCACGATAATTTAGGAAATTGAGATAATGATTTGAGTACATGGCCAGCACATACAATTTGATTTAATTTTTAAGAAGAAGAATCAAACTGTTTGTGCTGGAATTCATTAAAGTCCTCAAAACTGCATTTTCTCCCCATGATTTATTGAAATAGTCTGCGAGATTAGAGAGGAGGTAGGTGATAGCACAGTGGTATCATTGCTAGACTATCAATCCAGAAGCCCCTGGGAACTAGATTTGAATCCCACCACGGCAGATGGTGGAACTTGAATTCAATAATTAAAAAAAGTTTGGAATTAAGATTCTACTGATCTTCTTGAAATCATTGCCAAATGTGAGGAAAACCCACATCCTTCACTAATGCCAGCCTCATCTGTCCTGGCCTATGTGTGACTCCAGACCCACAGCAATGTGGTTGATTCTCAGTTGCCCTCTGAAATGGCCTGGCAAACCATTCAGTTTTACCAACCACTATTTAGTCTCAAAGTAATGAAATTGGACAGATACTTGACATCGACCTCGACACTGGGAAAGACAACAGCAGAAACAGCCCTGTCGACACTGCGAAGTCCTCCTCACTAACTTCTGTAGTGAGCAGTACTGCAGCACAATCTGCAAGCTCCTGGCCCAACACATCTCTCAAGCAACCATTACAATCAAACCAGATGTTCAAGAGATAATGGGAGCTGCAGATGCTGGAGAATCCGAGATAACAAAGTGCGGAGCTGGATGAACACAGCAGGCCAAGCAGCATCTTAGGATCACAAAAGCTGACGTTTCAGGCCTAGACCCTTCATCAGAAAATGGGTCTAGACCTTTTTCTGATGAAGGGTCTAGGCCCGAAACGTCAGCTTATGTCCTCCTAAGATGCTGCTTGGCCTGCTGTGTTCATCTAGCTCCGCACTTTGTCATCTCGGATTCTCCAGCATCTGCAGTTCCCATTATCTCTAGGCCCAAAACATCCGCTTTTGTGCTCCTAATATGCTGCTTGGCTTGCTGTGTTCATCCAGCTCCACACTTTTTTAACCAGATGTTCAACCCTGGTTCAATGGAGAGTGCAGGAGGGCATGCCAGGAGCAGCACCAGGTATACTTGAAAATGAGGTGTCAACCTGGTGAAGCCTCCAAACAGGACTACTTGCACACCAAACAGTGAAATCCACATGTGGTAGACAGAGCTAGGCGATCCCACAACCAGCAGATCAGATATAAGCTCTGCAGTCCTGGCACATCCAGTCGTGAATGTGGTGGTCAATTAAACAACTCACTAGAGGAGGAGGGTCTGTAAATATCCCCACCTTCAATGATGGAAGGGCCCAGCACATCTGTGCAAAGGATGCGGCTGAAGCATTCGCAACAATCTTCAGCCAGAAGTGCCGAGTGGATGGTCCATCCTGGCCTCCTCCAGTGGTCCCTAGCATTACAGATTCCAGTCTTCAGCTAATTTGACTCGCTCCACGTGATACCAAGAAATGTCTGGAGACACTGGATACTGCAAAAGGCTAAGGGCCCTGGCAACAATAGTACTGAAGACTTGTGCTCCAGAACTTCGTTCACCCTTAGCCAAGCTGTTCCAGTACAGTTACAACACTGTTATCTGCCTGACAATGTGGAAAATTGGCTAAGTATGTCCTGTACATAAAAAGCAGGACATATCCAACCCAGCCAATTACTGCCCCATCAGTCTACTCTCAATCATCAGTAAAGTGATGGGAGGTGTCAGTGACAGTGCTATCAAGCAGCACCTGCCCAGCAATAACCTGCTCAGTGACACACAGTTTGGGTTCCACCAGGGCCACTCAGCTCCTGACCTCATTACAGCCTCAGTTCAAACATGGACAAAAGAGCTGAATTCCAGAGGTGAGTTGAGTGTGACAGCCCTTGATATCAAAGCTGCAATTGACTGAGTGTGGCATCAAGGAACCCTGGAAAAACTGGAATCAATTGGTATTAAGGGGGAAACTCTCCAGTGGTTAGAGTCATACCTGACACATAGTAAGATGGTTGTGGTTGTTGAAGGTCAATCATCTCAGCTCTAGGATATCTCCTCAGGAGTTCCTCAGAGTCGTGTCCTCAGCACAACCATCTTTAGTGGCTTGATCAATGACCTTCCCTCCATCATAAGGTCAGAAGTGGGTCTATTGCCACACTGGAGGGATTCTATATATACAAAAGGAAATAGTAAAACGAAAGACATGTGTGGCTTCAAACGCATCCCAGATGTCCAAGTTCTTTAAGGACCGCAACTTTCCCCCCACAGTGATCGAGAACGCCCTTGACCGCGTCTCCTGTATTTCCCGCAACACATCCCTCACACCCTGCCCCCGCCACAACCGCCCTAAGAGGATCCCCCTCATTCTCCCATCCCTTCCTCCCACCCCAAGCCGCACCCCCATCTACCTACTAACCTCATCCCACCTCCTTGACCTGTCCGTCTTCCCTGGACTGACCTATCCCCTCCCTACCTCCCCACCTATACTCTCTCCACCTATCTTCTTTACCAACCTCCGGATACAACGCATTATCCTACGACACTTTCGCCATTTACAATCCGACCCCACCACCCAAGACATTTTTCCATCCCCACCCCTGTCTGCTTTCTGGAGAGACCACTCTCTCCGTGACTCCCTTGTTCGCTCCACACTGCCCTCCAACCCCACCACACCCGGCACCTTCCCCTGCAACCGCAGGAAATGCTACACTTGTCCCCACACCTCCTCCCTCACCCCTATCCCAGGCCCCAAGATGACATTCCACATTAAGCAGAGGTTCACCTGCACATCTGCCAATGTGGTATACTGCATCCATTGTACCCGGTGCGGCTTCCTCTACATTGGGGTAACCAAGCGGAGGCTTGGAGACCGCTTTGCAGAACACCTCCGCTCAGTTCGCAACAAACAACTGCACCTCCCAGTCGCAAACCATTTCCACTCCCCCTCCCATTCTCTCGATGACATGTCCATCATGGGCCTCCTGCAGTGCCACAATGATGCCACCCGAAGGTTGCAGGAACAGCAACTCATATTCCGCCTGGGAACCCTGCAGCCTAATGGTATCAATGTGGACTTCACCAGTTTCAAAATCTCCCCTTCCCCTACTGCATCCCTAAACCAGCCCAGTTCGTCCCCTCCCCCCACTGCACCACACAACCAGCCCAGCTCTTCCCCCCCACCCACTGCATCCCAAAACCAGTCCAACCTGTCTCTGCCTCCCTAACTGGTTCTTCCTCTCACCCATCCCTTCCTCCCACCTCAAGCCGCACCCCCATCTACCTACTAACCTCATCCCACCTCCTTGACCTGTCCGTCTTCCCTGGACTGACCTATCCCCTCCCTACCTCCCCACCTATACTCTCTCCACCTATCTTCTTTACTCTCCATCTTCGGTCCGCCTCCCCCTCTCTCCCTATTTATTCCAGTTCCCTCTCCCCATCCCCCTCTCTGATGAAGGGTCTAGGCCCGAAACGTCAGCTTTTGTGCTCCTGAGATGCTGCTTGGCCTGCTGTGTTCATCCAGCCTCACATTTTATTATCTTGGAATTCTCCAGCATCTGCAGTTCCCATTATCTCTGTGGCTTCAAACAACTGGCTAAATCAAAATGGCTGTGTATTTTCCATTCCCTTAGTATAATAAAAGGAGAGATAAGACAGAATTTTATTTCTTTCATTCTCAGTGATAAAGCTCCGAAATAGCCGCAGAATCAATCAAAGTTACAATACATCAAATAAGAGAAGCAACCATGTTACCAATGTTAAGGAAAGAGTGTCACAAACTGGTTTCCAGCCTGGATCTCCCTGGGGAGCAGAAAAGTTAGACAGGAGATGCTTCAAGGCTTTGAAGGCATATTTTGAACAACTTATGAATGCTCCAAATGAATGTTATGTGTTCTACATAGGAGAAGTAGAAAGGGAGTCTGGGGCAACAAAAACAAAGTTGCTGGAAAACTCAGCAGGTCTGACCGCATCAGTGAAAGGGAAAATAGAGTTAATGTTTCAGGCCCAGTGACCCTTCCTCAGAACTGTTGATCAGTACGTCAATGCAGTAATATGTCTAAGCACTAATAATGTACTCTTATAGCCGAATCCGGAGAACAGAAACATGAACTTGTTAGAGATAAGGCTGACTAAGGTATAAAAATTCCTGCTGTGAGACTACATCTGCTGAGAAAGGAGAAACTTGCTCTTAGGAATCTATTGACAAGCATAGAAATTGTCAATCATAAGCCAGAGGGTATTAAAAGATGTCATACAAGGCTTTGCATTATGCTGAGCAATACTTCAGATAAATGAAATTATTATATTGAAAAAAAGTAAAAGTATATGCAGGACCGCCAGGATAAAGATCAAGGCCGGAGGACAGCATGTAAATATAATGGAGGACTTCATAGAAAAGAAAAGTTAACATGCCCTTGTAGAGAAAGCACTGCATGAAACTAAATTGCTTTGCACATTGGTGTTTAACACATGAAGTGTCAGATAGACACTAGTGCTTTATGCAAAGCTATGAACTATGCAAACTTTGACTTAAGACACCGACTTAAAACGGAAGCCCTCAAAAATGAGTGGAGGAATCCTCATGCTAAAGGACTAATTAAGCTAAGACCCCAAAGCAGTGGAAAAACAATGAAGATTTGCTTTTCCAGACAGTGGACGTTAAGGAAAACCAACTTATCTCAGTGGAGTCAGCAGACAGTATTAGTTTGTTAAAGAATGTTACTTTTCTTGCAGGGATATCTGGATATTACACACACACACAAAGGAAGCAGATATATATTGCTGACATGCTGTTGAGAGAAACACTCCATAAGAAGAAAGCTGATGATATTGAAACAGAGCTTGAAATTTTCCAGATTCAACAAGACATAATAGCCTCTGGAAAACATAACCTAGCAGAAGTATTGAATCTGAAAGACAAGCATTTGCTTAAAATAAGCAAGCTATATAACAAACTACAAAACTCTATGGCTTGCGGGAAGTCACAATGAAATGATGGCCTGAAAGCACCAAGGGTACTGTTGCTATAAGAAAGTATTGAGCATATAGAGTCAAAATGGCATATTGTACAAAGGAAATATAGTCATTATTCCTAAGTGGATGAAAAAACAGATGCTGAAGCATATCCATGCAAGCCATCAAGGAATTGATTCTAGTCTGATGAAGACAAGGGAAGTGTTCGAAAGGCCAAATACAATGGAATTAAGAAACACATCTACCAGTGTGATGCTTGTACAAAGACCAAAAAAGCTAAAGAGCTATCTATGACACACGACATCTCAGACAGATCATGGATAAAGCCTGGAGTAGACCTCTTCAATCCCATAGGAACGAATTATCCTGCCAACTTGACTAATATTCAGGCTACTGGGAGTTAGAACAGTTTAAGTCAATGACTACCAGAATATAGAATACCTGAAGGGGCACTTCAGTCGTTGTGGCTTTTCAAGCATGATAGTGAGTGACAAGGACCTTCAACTTATGAGTGAAGAATTGCACCTCCAAGACTCTGAAAATATTGTCAACCCCAAAACCCTAGTATTTTGCCATTACCAATAAAAAGGACCTCAGCTGTACAAAACTCTGGTGCGGCCGCACTTGGAGTATTATGTACAGTTCTGGTCACCGCATTATAAGAAGGATGTGGAAGCTTTGGAAAGGGTGCAGAGGAGATTTACTAGGATGTTGCCTGGTATGGAGGAAGATCTTACGAGGAAAGGCTGAGGGACTTGAGGCTGTTTTCATTAGAGAGAAGAAGGTTGAGAGGTGACTTAATTGAAACATATAAAATAATCAGAGGGTTAGATAGGGTGGATAGGGAAAGCCTTTTTCCTAGGATGGTGACGGTGAGCACGAGGAGGCATAGCTTTAAATTGGGGGGTGAAAGATATAGGACAGATGTCAGAGGTAGTTTCTTTACTCAGAGAGTAGTAAGGGTATGGAACGCTTTGCCTGCAACAGTAGTAGATTCGCCAACTTTAGGTACATTTAAGTCGTCATTGGATAAGCAGATGAATGTACATGGAATAGTGTAGGTTAGATGGGCTTGAGATTGGTATGACAGGTCAGCACAACATTGAGGGCCGAAGGGCCTGTACTGTGCTGTAATGTCCTATGTTCTATGTTCTATGCAATTTCCCGGTCACTTGCTTTTTGTGCTAACCTGAATTTGGATTGAAAATTGCCTGGTCTATTTAATTGAGGCCTGAATCTTAAGATGATTCCATCTTTAGAGCAGGTGGCCGGCTAGAGCGTTTTGTTAATTAACCATTTAAATGCTCAACATGATTTCAACATGACTGAACTTCTGTCCAATCGGTGAACCATAGTGAAAGTGATATTAGCACAGCTCTTTCTAATCATTCTTTCCATTAAAAATATCCCTTATAATTATTTTCCAAAGCCACAAGTCTGGTGAATAATTCAAGCATTACTGCTGTGAGATTGAATGATAGCCGTAAAGATTTTAATCCTGTGAGACTGTGTAGCATTCCAAGTAATTAGTTTTCTTTTAGTTGTTGGGGTCTTTGATAAGCCATTAATAGTGTGAAATGCTTATTGTCCTCATGACATCTGCTGTCTGTGGCCTGCATGGAGCATTCTGATTCTCTTACATGGCAAAAATCAAATCCCAAGGATGCTAGAAGCTTTGTTTCTTCCCACACATGATTCCTGACGTGTTGGGTCTATCCAACATTTTTTGTTCTTATTCTGACTCTCTTGCTGCTAGTTTCTTACACAAGAGCATGTGGGCGAACCATAGCTGCATTATCAATAAGCCTTGTCTTTTACACTTATCAGACAAAAAACTTGAACCTGTTAGAGCCAGAAGCTATTTCTTTGAATGGCTGAACTACATGAGATGTGGTTGGTCAAAACCCAGTAAAAACATATAAGCTTTCATAAATAATACAACATGACTAAATGTCTTCATTGCCCAGGTAACAAATTGACACCATGCATTTCACAGGAGAAATATTAATGGATTAGTTTGCTGTACTTTATGAATGGATGCCTTGTGCTCCACTTGTGATGAAAGTTGAATACACAATTTGTTTCATGATGCTAGAGAAATAGTAATTATTTGTGTAAACACAGCTAATCTCAAAAAAGATTCTGTTATGTTCATGTGTAAATTTCATGAGAGCAGCTTTTAAACCTGTTTTCTTGAGAAGGTTGTTTAAATTGATAAAAACAAGCAATATTGGCAAAGGAAGTCCAAATTTAACCCTACACAGGTGAAGGGATTACATCAATGTGCAATCCTGTCAGATCTTTTCTGTACATCAAATAAATGGATTTATCCAACTAACTTGTTCGTGGCCAAATTTATCAGTGAGATCTAATGGAAGAGGAATTAATGTTTCACACACAGAATAATGCTAGGCAGAACCTGGTGTGAAACACAAATGGTAGAGCTGTTTTGGTCCAGCACAGAGATTCCTAAGCCTTATTTGTTGCATGTTCCTTTAAGATCTACCTACTGATCATCTATCCACAAGTTTAATATTTTAATTCATTTAACACCTACGTACTGTGTGAAGTCTTCATACACATGCGCAACTCAAAGACATGAAAGTTCTACTCACAATTAATGTGATTGATGAGGTTGTTTATTTGAGCATAGGTGCATTTATTTTACTAATAGCTTGAGAAGCAGGTTTTTGCCTACACATTGGCTCTGTTCTCTCCCAAATCTCTCCAGTCTCTGATCCTTTAAAATAATTCCAAAGACCCATCTTTTTGGCCAGGTTTTAATCAGCCCCTACAATTTTTACCCCATGTCTCATATTCCTTTCTTTGCCAACATCCATTGTGAAGTCTCTTGGGTCATTTTTCTTTAGCTTAAAGCTACTACTTGAATTTTTTTGAATTTTTTGAATGAATTTTGTGGCTGGATTTCTGTGTTGTATCTGCACACAAATCAACCGAACGTTTCTCAACTAAACAAAACTCTGTTCAAGGTTGTTACATAATACACACGCTTGTCTGAAGCGTATGTATTGTATTAAATGATGCAATGATTTTCTGTTACAGACAGAGGTTTGTCAAAAAGAAAGAGAACTCTGTCTTTCATACCAAAATAGTATTTTTTCCACAAAGTTTCCCATCGTGCATTGACTGGTTTTCTATAAGATCAGTCCTGCCTCATTTACTCCTCCTATGTACAGATCAGTGACAGGCACCATGTTCCTCTCAGGGAATAGAGATTACCCATGCAATTGAACAAAGTGCTTCCACTTCCCTTGGTTGGCTATCTCCTGGAGCTATTCATCAGCATTTGAAGTTAAAGATCTGTACAGCAGTTGATCCCTCACACCTGCAGACCCTGTGAATCCATCCTCAGTGAGGATTCTCATGTTCCCAAGAAACTGCTGGAAATGGGTGGCTTGTCGAACTTCTCGAGTCAAAAAGTTGAGTTAATGCTGATGATGGGCTCTTCCTCACAGATGGTGCATGATTCTGCTGGTTCCAAGTATATTGGAGGACAGCAAGTCTTCTGTGGAGACCCCCAACTTTCATGAAAAAGGGCTGAGAGGTCTCTGACAACCAATTACCTGTTTTCTTAGATTAATCCATGATCATTTGGAGAAAATATAACAGACAGAGTACCCACAATGAGGTATCTTCAAGTCTAATTCTCCTGGCCTGGAGGATACAGGAACTGAGAGTGGGTGGTATGGTAGCTCAGTGGTTAGCACAGCTGTCTTGCAGAACCTGGGACTCGAGATTGAGTCCAGCCTTTGACAACTGCCTGTATGGAATTTGCACATTTGCCCTGTGCCTGCATGGGTCACCTTTAGATGTTCCAGTTTCCTCTCATGTCGAAAAACACAGAGGTTAGGTGGACTGGCCATGCTAAATTGCCCATAGTGTCCAGGGATATGCAGGCTAGGGGAATTAGCTATGGGAATACTGGATAACATGGATAGTGTAGGAGGGGAGTGGGCCTGGGTGAGATGCTCTTCAGGGAGGCATCGATGGGTTGAATGGCTTGCTTCCACACTTTAGAGATTCTATGATTCTATTATAGAGACATGGTAGATGTGGGAATTACAAACTCATCTAAAAGGAATCTTAAAATCATAGGGCGTCAGATCCAGGAAAAGGTGATTTGTTCATTGAGGAAGAGATCTCAGTCCTATGTTTGTTCCTGAAACCAAACTAACAGCCAAATTGTAAAATCCAGCCAACTGACTCAGTGGAAGTGAAAATGACCAATGCACTGATCCTCAGTGCCCTTGGTGGCTTCCGGACAACCACAAAAGACACAAATTAGATCTAGCAATAGGCTGCTCATGGTTGCGTCATCAAGTTAACATTTCTCTCTTTAACTGTCATTAACCTATATTGTATATATGAATGGGAACTGCAGATCTAATTGTTGCGGCTGTGGTGCTCTTCAATGTAATCATAATCTAATTCATGATTCTCCAATTTGCTGCTGAATCCTGATGTTACCCACGAGTACGCGATTTTTTTTGCAGCTGTGGCAGAATATGTGTTCTTTCCTGCAAGACCAGGATTATCCATTGCAAGTATAGTGTACGGTAGCCCTGTGGTTGCGTGCATGCAACTAACCCGTTACACTTTTTAAAACTTTTCATTGTCTGTGAGCATGCAGTAGATGCTTTCCAGTGTACTTAGAGCAATGCTGGCATTGAAAGAGATGTATATGTTTTCACCAAAGGAATATGCAGCAAGACATTTTCAGGCAGAAGAAGATGGCAGTATGTCCTCACAGTTCACGAATGGTATATTTACAAAAAAAGCTGGAACTGAGAGCCTAATGATGACCATGAACATATTGTCAATTGTTGGAAAAGCCTGTTTGGTTCATCAATATCTGCCATCCTTACACAGTCAAGCCTACATGTGACTCCAGACCCAAAGCTATGTGGTTGACTCTTAACTGTGAAATTGGGGATGGGTAATAAATGCTGGCCTAGCCAGTGATGCCCACATCCCATGAATGAATTAAAAAAATACTTCTTTGACTATCTATCAGCAACCAGAATGATAGAATGCATAATGTTTTCGATATATTTTTGGTTTTGCCTTGTCTTTTGCTTTGTACATGCCTTCATATTTTATGCCATTGTAATGTATAAACTAACATCTCCCTTTTAATATATGCAATGGAATTCAACTCATGTTGAAGTGTCTCATTCGCATTATGCAAATCATTTTATTTGTTACATAATCTATGAAAATCTTAACTAAGAAGCCAAAGCAACTATATCCAGAATGTTCACTCCTTTGCCCATTGATGTTCAGTAGCAGCAGGGTGTACCATGTACAAGATAAACGCCAGAAATTGACCAAGGCTCCTTAGATGGCAACTTCCAAACACACACCACTGCCACAAAGTAGGATAGAGCAGCAGAAAAATGGGAATATCACCATCTGCAAATTCCTCTCAAAGCCACTCACTATCCTGACTTGAAAATATATTGTTGTCCTTTCACTGAAATTGAGTCAAAAGCCTGGAACTTGCTCCCAAAAAGCACTTCTGATGTATCTTCAACACATTGACTGCAGCAGTTAATAAACATAGGAACAAGGAACAAGAGTTGGCCACATGGCTCTTTGAACCTGCTCCACCATTCAATATGATCATGATTGATCTGATTTAACCTAAACTCTACAATCCTGCATCTCCCTGATAATGTTTTAGTACTCTTGTAAATCAAGGTTCTATCTGCTTCTGTCTTAAAAATATTTGAAGATTCTACATACACTGCCCTTAGAGGAAGGCAATTCTGGACACTCACAGTCTTTGAGAGAAAAGCAATAATCCCTCAGCCTCAGAAGCAGCTTGAGGAATGGGCAATAAATGCTAGTCCATCACACATCTCATGAATGAACTTAAAAAAAAAACCACTTGGGAACGTAGGGTGATTCAGCCTGTTTTACCAGTCAATTACATCATAGTTGATTTTTATTGTAACTCTATCTACCTTTTGCTTTGCCATCTGTAATACCGTTGCCTAACAAAAATCTATCAATGTCCATTTTGAAATTCTTGAAATAACCTGAATTCAATAGTATTTTTGGTGTTGAGAAAGTTTCAGACTGTGAATAACTTCCTTAAATCATTGTTGAATGGATTGGCTCTGCTTTGATGGTTATGCCGTATTTTTCTGCACTCTCCCATCAGAATAGTTACTCTCTAACTACCATGACAAATTATTTAACAATTTTAAATGTTTAATTTGGTTAATTGATTTAAATATGATCAATTCCAATAAAAATCAATAAATCTCAGGAAATTAATAATGGTCATTGCCTGAAATATTATTAGGCAGATTAGAAACCAAATTTAAAAGTTAGCAATGAAGGGTCAGCAAAGAGGACAGAACCACTTAAATTATTTAAAATACTTTTGAAAATACCTTCGGCCAATTTCTCACTCTATCAATAATCTAAAAATACGGCACTGAAAATGTTTGTTGTCAAAAATTTGCAAAAACGGAATCTTCAACTTTACTCATAAAAATTCTTCATGGCCTGGGGGTGGAAGTTTATCATTAAAAGGACCTTTGAGAGATAGGTATGTTATCATTTTTTAAAACCTGTTTTGGAGCTTGATTTTTACAACTGATATTTTTCAGGTTTCTACACATCATGAATTTCAAGCCTCTGTGTGAGCTCAGCTTGCACCAAAGCGTTGACCACTTGGTGACCATTCCATGTAAACTATGAGCATCACTTAGTCAACTCTAATTTGGTACAATTCAATGATTCCTAGTCGATATGGAATATAAAACCAATTCTAGCCATATTATTAGGTCTCTTTGATTTCTAAAGGCATTCATTTACAATGGCATTTCTGCATTGCACAATCAAATTTTCACCCATTATAAATGAGCTCACAGCCCACTTTACAAACCAAAAACTTAACTGATTCATCTCTTCACATTCTTGTCATATTAGCATCTTTGACTGTGCTTTCAGTTGAGCAGACCCAGCACCAAGCCTTTTGGTTCCATTCTGCAAAGGTCACTGCTACAAATGCTACAGAAGATGCCTTAGTTATACAGAAGTATAAATAACTTGGTTGGGTGTTGAACATTATTGCTGTAAGACTGGATTTATGCAATATATTTATCTCTGTGAGCAACTGTGTGGTTCCCAGAATGGTCAATAAAGCATCTTTCCTCCTTGTTAGTCTTATGTAATAACTAGTTGGAAGAAATGGCTGTGGAGAATTTTTGTGGGATTCTAGTCAGGACCTGGTTAAAAGCCTATTATGTGTGTTAATCTTCGTGAGTTTCCCACGGTCTTTCTTGTGCATCAAGAAAAGTGTATCTTGGTTTGGTTGAGAATACCTACTTCTGCTGCTGTTTGTGTAGAAAGTAGATAGTGGCAAAGGAGTGGTGGCGAGTTGAGAGGCCATCTGGGCTTTCTCAGGAAGGCTGCTCCTAAAAGCTGCCCTGCTCTCTGTGCAGAAGTGGTTGGCTTGTTGTAAGGTCTCTGAATCCCTCTCCATTGAAATTGTTTTTAAATGCATCAAAACTGTACAATGTCCTTGACCATGAATCTTAACATTTAAATATCATTTCTTCTTCTATAGCTGAGCAGCTCAGTGTTGTTCTATTATTTCGTCAGCTTAACTCAGACAAGGGTCTGCACAGCTGAATATATGATTAAGCAATAGCTTTATCCATTAAGCTATCACTGTAGCCAATATCATTTACATCAGTGTGATTCAACAGTAGCAATTTCACCTGACTCAGATGCTCTTGAGTTCATGACCAGTCTAGAGACTGAGCACAAAAATAGGCACTGACACTTCAATACAGTATAATGGGAATCACAGAAGCTTTACAGTGAGGAAAGAGGCCATTCAGCCCAATGTACCGGCACTGGCTCTTCAAAAGACCATCATTACCTATAACCAAATATCCTATTTTTTCTACAACGTGGCACATTATTTTTATCCAAATAATCATCCAACGTCAATTGTATATAGTACCACACCATCAGCAATTCTGTCTTTCAGATAGTTTGTTATACTGACGCCCTTTTGTGCTGGATTTAGAAGGTTTTTCAACTTCAGAGAAGAGATTTTGCTGGTGTGTTCACCAACATTTATAATTCAACCAGCTTTTTTTAAGAAAGATCACCTGGTCAATAAGATATTTCTGCTTATAGGACAAATTGGCTGTAATTTTTCCTGTTTTACAGGAGTGATGACACATCAAACAAAAAGTGGTTCATTTGTTGTAAAGCGACTTGATGCACCTGAAGTTTTGAACAATGCTACAAAAATGCATAAGCGTTTCTTTCATTTTCATGAAATGGCTTATTATCTGCTCTTCATGGTGCAATTGAAAACATAACCCCTTCTTGTCAATTGGCATTGCCAATCAATGTGTCAATATTAAAGTGGCATATAAAGGGAATTATTACTGTAGCCATTACTACTGGGAATTTACATAGATTTTCTAATGTAACTTTTATAGATGCCAGGTGGAAGTCCCATTTAGGAGTGGTCCCATTTTGACTGGACAAACCTTGTGGAAATTTCCAGCATCTATGTAGCAATATCATAACTGTTTTTCAGACGATTTCCTCTGCCCACCATTTCCAGTGAAATTGCATATCCTTTACAAAAATTGAAAGAATCTGTACATTTATGACAACATTTCACATAGAGAGCAGACTGAATCTTCCCAGGGAATAACACTGTGGCCTTTATTTGCAGGTTTGGGAATTTCCAAACAGGTTTAACAGCAAGAAAACTGTTATTTCTGTTGTGATGTGTAACTGGAGTTCACTTACGCTGTACCAAAAAGTATGCCTGCTGTAGTGAGAGGTTGAAAGCCACTTTCCAACACTTTTGATCCTCTCATAGTAAATAGGTGGAAATTCCCTTTCTGTATAAGGAAAAAAAACCCTTTTCAATTTCACACATCCTTTTTAAACGGACAACTTTAGCTGATCTTTGCTTCCTTTGAGAATTGTAAAGTAACTTGGGTTGAAATTGCGCTATGTAATTCAATAAATGATTGGAACCTGATTTACTTTTAGTAACAAGCTTAATGATTCTGCCTGAGCCAATTTAGCTGAGATCTGTCTTTAAGGACAGTGTCAGGAGCAAATACTGATTATTGTAAACAACACCTTATTGGAAGATGTGTTTATATGTAATTGAATTACTTCATCTGGATATGCTGTCCTGGCTCACTTCCTGATTTCCATTCCCCCACTCCTTAAGAAAAAACTGTTCAGCCCCTCCTGCTGTGTCTGTACTACATTTCCACTAAGTCATCCAAGACCTCTTTGCTGACTGATCAACATTGATGTGGAGGTACGGGTGTTGGACTGGGGAGGACAAAGTCAGAAGTCACATGACAACAGGTTATACTCCAACAGGTTTATTTGAAATCACAAGCTTTTGCAGTGCTGCTCCTTAGAGAGGTGAAGTCACCACCTGAGAAAGGACCAGTGCCCTGAAAGCTTGTGATTTCAAATAAACCTGTTTGACTATAACCTGCTGTTGTGTGACTTCTGACTTGATCTACATTGGGTCCCATCCTGCCATGCCTCCATTCTAAAATTCTCAGTTTGGTTTTCAAATCTTTCCATGATCTCTCCCCTCCTGATCTCTGTAGTCTCCTCCAATCTACAGCCCCTTGAGATATCTGCTGCTCCAATTGTGGCATCTTTCCCTTTTCTGATTTTGTCACTCCTCTGTTGGCTGGCCCTAAAGCTCTGGATTCCCTTCCTAAAATACATGAAGATAAAACCGCAGAAGGAAATTGCAAGATAATGCAATGTCTTGGACAGAGCAAGAAATTCTTAGCATGAAACTTGACAATGTCAGCTATCCCTCAAAGTCCGATTTTATTAAAGTGAATCACTAACAGGAAGGATGGGGTGAATAGGTAGTAAATCAATTAAGAGGTGGATTGGAACAACTCAAGCAGCGTGCGTTTTGCTCAACAACGCTTCTAATGTCCAGTACCTACACTATTCACCCTAGTTGCCTCTGAACTAATCTGAATAATATGTGTCTTGGTTTTTCAATAATAATTTTGTTGTGAATAGTACAGGGTAGAGAAAGTATTGCAACCGGTAATCACCTCAAGAAACATGGCAGGGCGGGCAGGCTTCGGTTGTACTGTTCTGTGGGCTCCCATGTCTATGAAATACTGCAGGGTCGGACATGAAGGAGCATAGGGACGCGTGAAGTTCCGTTCACATCTGAGTCTCGGGGGGAACTGAACAGAACCTTCATTTCGGCAGTCATATTTGGAAGTTCAAAACCGACGTTTGAAATGTGGCACTGCGAAGGTGGAAAGTTGCTGCAAGGGTTTTCAGTAAGACTATACCGCACCAGAGAAAGGTGCTGTCTCTTCATTGATCAAAGCGCCTGACTGGGATCGTGCTCTGCCCGGCCCTACAGGCTCCTCTCGCTATACCCTTTCCCATTCTTTTAGTGGCTCATGGGAGGTGGGCTCTTGAATTTCCGACCTACCCTCCGACATTTGAGAGAAGCAGTGCCTGTATGAGAATTACCTGGGGTGAGTTAAAGGGTTTCAGTGTAGCTCACGTGTTGGGTGCATGGCAATGAAGAACCGGCCGCTTTCTGCCACCAGTGTTAAACTCCGCTAAATCTCCACATTCTGTAGCTGGCCCCTTGCCCAACAACACACATTTACCTGCGATCTGTGTATATAAACCGCCAGACGTCTCCTCCTGGCCGTTATCTCCGGCGACATATTCAATCCATCTTGGAGACTGAGGCCCCAACTCCGACCACAGTCGGGCAGAGGAAGTTGCTCTGCAGTTTACAGCACGCATCTCCCCAGTGGGACCCTTGACAGTGGGGGTAATCCTGCTGTGTTATGTGTTAGCACTACGGGGCAGAACACCAAACGCGGTGTTTCTCTCTCGCCGGGAACTGCTTCCCACTGTCTACCCACAGCAACCGTGAGATGTGCCAAAGGTGTGAAATTATGCGAACGGAATCAGCTCCAGGAGGCGCTGTCACACGGCTCCGCCTTCGCGCAGGCTGCCACTGGTCCTCAAGTGAAGCCCCCGGAGCCCTCCCAACGTTTCATGTCAAACACTTGATGAATATTGGCAGTCAGGTCACTGGGGCGCCGCTTCTGGTAAGCACTTTGTGAGTAAAAATCGTTAATGCTTCCGCGCACTAACATCGCCAACTTGGTCCCACTGAAAGTGCCAAAGTATGTGAATCTTGTGGTTTGCTGGAGGGCAGGACAGGGTTCGTGTTCTGTTAGCGCCTTGTAGCTCCAGGGAGTCATTGCTGGTGAAGCGAGTTAAGCAATCTGGAGGAAAACGTCTCGAAGTGATTAAAATGAGTTTATATTTGAGCAAAAGGTGTTAGGAGGCTAGATCATCCGCTTCCAATAAAAAAAACGAACTCCTTCCATTTTTTACTCTTAATTGAGAGAAGGAGTTTGTGCCATTCTTCCAGTGAAATCTGAGCTCGGCATTTCTCCAATCAGTTCCATTGCACAGTAAGTGTTCCCAGTCTGGCCGAATGGCTTCCAGATTTGGACAGAAACTCTCCTGTCTAGACCCTACGTTGCGAGGTTTTCTTTCTCTCTCTCTTTAACTGCACAGACTGGAAAATTAAACGCCAAAAAAACCGTCTATCTTTCAAATTTTCTCATAAAGATGTGCGACAGATCCGCTCAGGCTGTGCCCCAAGAGCTCTCAAAATACGTGTCGTCTGATCATCTAGCAGCTAATGCTTATCCATTCAGTTCCTTCAGATGGAATATTAAAAGAAATCTTAGACAAGGCGGAATAGTAAAAGGAATTTTATTCAGTTTCAGACTCTACACAAGAGGAGTACTGTTTATATAAATTAATATCTTGAAAGAAAACTTTTCTTAAAAAATTCCTCCATAAATTTTAAAGAAAGTTGAAACGTTTTTGCATTTTGATAAAGATCGCTCGCAATTTTTTTGGCCAAAGTAATGATTGCTCTGATGTGAAATGATTGAATCTTGAATGAAGAATAACACACACTCTGGGTGCCTCAGAATTTGATGGTGAATAAGAAGCGATTTTATCCCAGATAATTTGAACGAGTCCACTCTAACAACTTTGAATCATTATTTGGCTAATTCACATAATCAGTAAAATTCCACCGCTCGGGATTGTTGTCGTTAACCCTGTGCTGTCCTGGGGTGCTTTCGGTAATTCTTACTTTGTCTCCAATTCTAATCTACACAATTAATGTCCTGCAGATTTTTAATGTTGAATATGATATAGCGAAAGTTACAGAAATGCGAGCCCAGTTCGACGCACCAAACACGATTAGAAATGTACTCGACTCAGATTAAACACAGAGTACATTAAAAAATTTAGCACGTAGCATAAGTACGGCACGCGTGTATACGCGCTGTGATAAAATATGCTACAACCATGTTACATCCAAAGCATCATATATGCACACATATTATCTACATCATGACAAACTACATGCATAGAAAACTAACCCATATGGATCAAAATACCATTAAAAAGAACGAGTTGACATTATATGCCGACTGTATTAAACTCGGGTTGGCTTGAGATACTTTCTAGCTGTTGAAGCACCTATGAGCTGTAGTCACTGTTGTAATCTGGATAAACTGCAGCTAATTTGAGCAGAAGGCCCCACAGATAACAATGAAATAATGTCCCTTTTTAGTCATGTTCTTTGAGGGACAAGCATTGGCTGGGAAATCAGAAAGCTCACCTAGTCTTCTTCAAAACCACACCATGTCACACAGCACCCTGACTTCGAACTGTTCGCCGTTCCGTGTTGTCGGGACAAGATGCTGAAATTCCCGCACCAACAGCACTGTGGGTACACCTATGCGAGATAAACTGCAACAATTCAAGGATGCCACTCATCTCACCTTCACAATGGCAATTAGGAATAGCCATTACATTGCTGGACCAGCCAGCGACATTGACCTCTTACGAAACAATAAATAAAAATCAACGTTATCCTTGTGTCAATCTGATAGAGAAGTCAGGGCCACTGGACAGCTTCATCAGAACGGTATCAACCTCCTCCGGGCTACAATGAAGTCTGAGCTGGGATTTTGTGTTGAAGTCCTGCAGGGGTTTAAAACCCCACCCTTCTGATTCAGAGATGAGAGTGCCAACGCTGTCCACTACTCAATTGCACAAGCACAGAAGGGAGACAACCAGGATCCTATTTTGTTTTAGTATGGGTTAAATCACTATCTTTAATTGGCTAGATTACCCCTAATATAAATCTACCTAATTGTTCATTCATTGCTTATGGTAGAATCCCTACAGCGTGGAAACAGGCCATTCGGCCCATCCAGTCCGCATCGACCTTCCAAAGAGCATCCCCCCAGGCCACTCCCTAACCTAACCCTGTAACTTCATCTGTGCAAACGCACATAATTAATATGCAGACAAATGCACATATATAAAAATGAAAACCTACAAGTGAAGAAAATTAGCTCAACATACAGGCATTGTACAAATATGTAAATGATGTGGTATCTATGGTACCGTCCACCTTGGAAGACGATGGCATGTAATGTGGCAGTTCATTCTGTGTTAAGTATCGCCTGGTGTAGTTCAGCAGTTCCATTCTGGCATGTTACAAATAGAAATTCACACAGAAACGGAAAGGTGCAAAACCAGGTACATCGGGCCCTTGTGGTACAGCGATAGTTTCCCGGCTCCCTTCAAGTTGCACTCGCCCCAGGACTTGCACGTAACTTTCTTGAACAAGCTGATTAATAATACTTGGACTAGCACGCCATACTTACGTAGACACGGTGTAACACTACTGTGGAAATTATTTCTGAATTTTGGTACAGTTCATGACCACTCCAGACGTGTCAGCACAATGTCGAAGGTGACACTTCAGTGCAATGTCTGGCGGTTCAGTATGGGTGGTAATTTTAGGATCAGAACTTAAACGCAGGCCCATCAGTCCCCTCAACTGGACAAGAACAAAATCTCAAGCCCAAAGTCCAAGAACAGAAAAAATAGAGTTTTCCCAAAGTCTCGGTTTATATTTTTTCACCGGCACACTATGACTGTAACGAGTGAACTTCCATTCACCCACTTTGGAATCTACCGTGTGTGAAAATTGGCCACGTTGTAACAGTGGTGATCTCTCAGCAGAACTTTTCATTGGCTGCAAAGCGCTTGAACACCTCCCGACATCCTAGGTAACATAAAGGCTACTTCAAAGCAGGGTTGATTTCAGATTTTAAAATACAGCTTCCTACTGTGGCCGCGGAAGCTACGACTGAAACCATGGTCGCCGAGCATTTACAATGGTCGAGGGAAGTGTTGTTGGAAACACATCATTGAAAAAAATTTCATTTTCACCAGAAATTCCTATCGCGTTGATGTAGTGTCACAGGGAAAACTCGAAGAGAAAATCCTGATAATGTTGTAATTCCTTGTAATATCTATCACCAACAGGAATGCAAACGGTCTCGTCATGTCTGCATCCACACAGGCTTTTTCCCGTGAGCTACCTTCGTACTTTCATAGCGCGCTTCTGAGCATTGTATTAATCTTAAATGAATAATAACGACCATTTCGCTGTTCGTTTGGAAGCTGGCTACAACTTTGCTATCAGGCCTTAATCATTTTTCCACATCTGGTAGCTAATAGTGTTACAGAAATGGACTTCCTAATCACTGGTGCAGTCTGATTGCATTTAAGGTTGTGTAAATATAGGAGAAAGGATACGGGTCTGGGTGAAGGAAGAAAAGGCAGAGAAATGAGGAAATAACTTCAGAAAAGACACATGCATTTTGAGAGAAAAATTTGAGGAAAAATAAACTCCAGTATTGAAACATGTGAGGAATAGTCCAAATTGCCCGCAATTCCTGGTCTTTCCAGACACACTACCTTGTTTAATTTCTACAAGGGTTGACCCATGCTCCTTTTGAGTTGAAAAACAGGAAACCGAGTCTTGGAGGTTCTCCTTACGTGGGGTATTGGGATGAAGGGGTGGGGGCGGCGGTGAGTGTACGTGGGGAGAGATTGGCGTTACTAGAAGAAACTGCACGCACCAGTCTTCAGGCAGCACTGCGTCTGACCCAGTCTTGGGGGTCTGTGGGCTTTTTTAAAACAACTTATTTTTTTAAGGCAAAAAAAATTGGCAGACTTCAGGAATGTCTGGGAGCCGAGGGAATGGGGCATGCGCGTGGTCTAGCGTTCTGAAAAAAAAGTTACCCGGTATAGACTAAACCGCAGAAATGTAAACACGTCTGCAAAAAAAAGGGGAAAAGTCAGCGAACAGGACAGGTACTGCACAGACTTCTGTTTCAACACAGCCCAATGCGCTCAGTAAAACAGAACTGTTGCAGGCTTGTTCTAACATCAGCAAAGATCATCGTTTCTTTGCGGGTTTCATTCAGAAAGCTTCTGTTTACACCCACGTACAATTTCTAGTGCTTCTCGTCTAGCGATTCTCCGTCTGCCGCTTTATGGTGCAGTTTTCTAATTGGAAACTTTCTATACTCCATCTTCCTTATTCCTTTTTACTCTTCTTCCCATTTTAGCTCCTTTCCTCTGAATTCATTTCCGACTCTCATTCATTTGCGGTTTTGGGTTCCGTCACTTTCGGAAATCTTTTCCTCCTCGTCTCACTCCGGCCTTTCCATCAGTTTTTTTTTAAAGTTTCTGTCTTCGACCACCCCCCCCCCCCCCGCCTTTGCCTTTTGGATTTTGCTCTTTCTCTGTCTGACACTTTCCCTCCGTCTCTTCCTTTTTTCCCCTTCTGTCTACTCTACGCTTTCCTGTCCAACACACACACGCACACTTTCGCTGTCTTCCCTCTTTTCCTGTCTAACTCTCTCTCTCTCTCTTTCTCTCTCTCTCTTTCTCCTCCCTCCCTCCTGTTTTTGTCTGGCCAGGCTGCAGAGTGTATGGGGAGTCTGGGCACTCTCACTGATCCGTGATTGGAGATTTCAACGAAATAAGGAATTCCATTCACCGATCCTCCCATTCACAGCAGAACCTGCACCTCCGCCATCCGACTGCCTGCCTGCTCCAAATCTCTGTAAGTACGCTCCGTTCTGAGCCAGCCAGCTAGCCCACAGCCGCTCCGCTTCGTCTTAAAATGTATGTATTGGAAATAAGTGAGCATTGACTGTACAAAAAGAGAGGGACTCTACCCGGTCAGTGACTGTTAACGCGTGTAAACGTCTCTTTTTTCTTTCCCAGTCACGTTCTATTTTACAGCGAATGGGACGTAGTTGAAATGATTCTGCAGATGTTAGAAAGATGTTTACCTCCCGGTAGTCCACATCAGTCAAAGTATCTGCACTGTCGTGACGTGATATCCTGATTGGCGATATTATGTATACATAAGAGAAACAGAATTCGCAGAGACGAAGTGTTTGTGTTTCATGCAAAGGGAATAACGGAACGGCTCAACTCAGAGAAATGTAACTGTCACGTCAGGCAGACCAGAAACGCCTCAGAGTCAGGGATTTCTTCTGTTCCCTGTCAAATGTTTTGTTTTCTGCCCGGCAAGCGTTGAAGCCGCTGTGTTAAATATTTACTTTAGAGCCCATCAGGGCTCCAAACTAAAGGCGACGAGAGAAATTTTGCGGGCACCGTTTGCTCATGTTCTCCCACCTTTTTCCTGCTTTCAAGTACACTGAGCCATTTTGCTGACTCCGAAATTGCCTCTTCCCCTGACTTTTTTCATTCCCCCCCGCTTCATGAGCGCTCACCTTTACGGTTATATTCTCCCCAGTTGTCTCTGTTCAGCTATCCTCTTCAATCAATCAATGAAGTGCCCCCAACCATGTTTTTACACTGTCTTGCCCTCATTACCCGCTGACCCATTAATAGTAAAATCCCCCCGTCCCTTGTCTGAACTAATCTGACACGTGCTTAAAAAGTAATTTCTGGGTTAGTTTAGGGGATCACGTTTCCTTGGGATTTCTAAAAGCTCAAAGCCAGGAGCGAGGTTTGCTCGGTTATATTGTCCAGATGCCTATCTAACTTAGTGGGAATAGGAAAGACTGCTGTCTCGGAATCTACTTTTTAATTTGCGGGTTTTAATTTGTAGCATTATGTTTCGACTTTTTTTGAAAAAAGACTAATTTCACTTTAAAACTCTTAATTATTCAGCGTCTTGGGAAAGGATTGAGTGAAAGTCAGTTAACGTTTATTTCAGTTACATTTCTTCTATCAAGTTACTGCCCTTAAATCATCTGTTTCGCGTGTCTTAATCACACCTAACAACGCTGTTATTCACATCAAGGTAACACCATCAAATGCACGATCCTTCTCTTTATTAATTTCACGTTTCCCCCTTCATGAACAAAGTTAGAAGTGACACATCGAGTCTGATATGCGTTAAAGTTACTTTTTTGCCTAGAATAAGGTAAAAAGTACAAAATGAAGAAGGGAAAGGAGTGAAAAGAAAGAAAATTAGGAATAAAAATGCTAAATATGCCGCTGTTGTGGATGTTTCGGTCAAGATTTTGGGCCGAGAACGGGTAGAGGCTGATAGGAGTCTATGAGAAGCGCCGGAGCCCACGTCCATGACCGGCTGGTTTAGTTCTCTCTTACAGTTTAGCCCGGAGACGACAAATTAAACCATACCGTAAATCTTCTATTATAGGTAGTAAAAACTAATTTTAGATTTCCTGTCCATTGCAGCCGCTCGCCTGATTGCTACCAGTTGCAAGAATGCCCCAACGGCTTAAAAGGGCAATGCTTCATGGACTTTTAACACAGTTCAGATTTTTTTGGAGTCCCTGACGCAGCAATTGTAAGATACCAATCCCCTCTCACCTGTAATTTTTTTAATTCCAAATTCGACATGCATCCCTTTATTAATCCAACTTTTTAAATGATTAGTTTTGGAGGTTTCTGGGTCCTACTGTGGGTTCTTTATCGTATTTGTACTGTAAATGTGGTGATACTAAAATGTGTCTGCCTTGACTGCATTGAAAAGTATGGAGTGAATCGAGGCTAAGGAACTTTTTCACACAAATTTCCATTGGCAAAATCACGGTGATGTGAATTTACTCAAAGTCGCAGCTCATTGTTGGCTGACTCTTTAGAGGGGTTGGATGTGGTGGATTTGAAGTGTTTAGATATTGGCGATTCTGCTTTGAATCGCGTTATAAAGCAACTGGGCTGTTCTAAGTAATGTGGACAGGTAAAGTAGATTGATTTTTCTGGCAGTTTAATTCAATTACTTCCAAGGTACTAGAAGTTTGATAGTTCTGTTGGGGATCATTTAATCAGGAATTAAATAAATTAGAACTTCAGATAGTGGAAAGTGTACATGTTCCACTGAAGGAGAAGCGCTGAGTAACGATTTTCCTTCTTTCATTCTTACTGAAATTTACGTTTATATAGTGTCTTCAATTCAGTAAAGTGCCTCAAGTGCAAAAAAAGACAAGTAACCAAAAGAAAGATACAAAGCCAAAGTTGATGTAATTGGGATGGTTGACACAATACTTGGTCAAAGTAGTCGGATTTCAGCAGTAAATTAAGGAAAACAGAAGACAGTTGTGTTTGAGAGAGGAAATACCCAAAATTAGAATCGAGGTGACTGATTACATTGGCGCCAGTGGTGGGAAGAAAGAACCCAGCGATGCTCGTGAAGCACGGATTTGAAGGAATTCAGGGTTCTCAGATGTTTGTGGAGCTGGACGAGGTGGTAGCCAAAGGGAGGGTGAGGCCCGAGGGGGATTCAACCATGAAGGATAAAAAATTAAAATTTGAGATCTTGGTGGGCTGGGACCCAATGTGGGGAGTGAGCACAATAGTGATAGTAACATTTCTTTTATAATCTTGGGTGAAAACTGGATACACATTATAATTATCATAATGTTGGAATATTTGTAAGTTGTGACTTTGCTGGATTCTGGGCTTCCCTATTTTATATTCCATTGCTTTTCCATAACTCAGTCCTTTGAGGCCCAATATCTAAGTACTTGAATATGTCCAGATGTGATCCATTGAGGGCACTTACTCATGTGGCAAAGCAGTGTAAATATTCAAAAGTTACTGACTCACAGGAGCTCTGGTAATTAGAACATATAGTATCATCAGATTTGGCTTCATGATGGAAATATTTCATGAGGTATCATCATGTGGAAGAGCACGACTATGCAACAGACTATTTACTCATTTTCTTTCTAATTCAGTCTTTTCCAAATCAGTTTCTTTTCATCCATTATTTAAAGTGTTCTTTCCTTTTGGCTTATCATCTTATAAATGTGACCTTTACTAAAATCCCATTAAGTGATCATTTTCTGTGTGTAAACCTGAATGTTGCAAGATTGGCTGCCTGCTCCTTGGTCAAAGTCCAACCTCTCTTACTTCCAGCTTAGAGACACTAAACATGTTTAGGAATGGGGTCTTTGCATTTTTTTTTCTCTCCATCCTAACACAATGGCCATGTATAAGGTTTTAGCAAAGATTTGTAGCTCAGGTTGTGTGAGAGGTTGTTGACTTGCTCGCTGAGCTGGATTGTTTTCATTCAGACATTTCGTCACCATGCTAGGCATTATCATCAGTGAGGCCTTTGATGAAGTGATGTTGTTCTACTCCACTTGGAATTTATACTGTCCGTACATACAGTGGTCACGTATGTTAAGAATGCCTGGTGGAGTGACATTGTTTATTTAATAACTTGGCTGTGCTTGCTTCCTACTATTGTCACAAATCTGCTAGAAAGATCCTTTTCCGTAGTAGCAAATATTTATGACATTTTGTATGAACTGAAATAGTAGCTACAACTTATCTATTTGTCATAAAACAAGCACTGCAGATGCTGAAAACCTAAAATAGTAATTGTAATGCGAGAAATGCTTTGGAACACCTGGTAGCATCCTTGGAGAGAGAAAAAAATTGCAGAGTTAAAGTTTCAGATTGTGATCTTTCAGACGTTCTGATGAAACACCATGACCTGAAATTTGCAAACATTATTTTTCTCGCCACAAATGCTGCCAGAACTGATAAACACTTCCAGCATTTTCTGTTTTTATCGCTTTCTTTGTCATTTGAGTCAACTTATATTTGGTGTGTATTTAGAACAAAGAACAGTACATCACAGGAACAAATCCTTTGGCCCATCGAGACTGGGCTGACACATGTTGCCTTTCTAAACTAAAAAGCTTTAGCCTCTGTGTGGTCCATGTCCCTCTAGCCCCTGCCTATTCATATATTTGGTAAGATGCCTCTTGAACATTGCTATTTATCATCTCCACCACCTCCTCTGGCAGACCATTCCAGACACTTGCCACCAGCTGTGTAAAAAGCCTGCCTCATTTAAAATTACCCCCTTTTACTGTAAACCTATGTTCCCTTGTTATTAACATTTCTCCCCTGGAAAAAAGACTAGCCATTCTATTTTGTTAAGTTCTATCAGATTGCCCCTCATCCTTCGATATTCAAGCGAAAACAAGGCAAGTTTGTCCAATCTCTCCTCATAACTAATACCCTCCAAGTGCAACAACATCCTTTTCTGTACCATCTCCAAAGCCTCTTTTTTTTTACGGAGTAGTAGCCAGAATAGTGCACAATATTCCAAATGTAGCCTAACTAAAGTTTTATATAGCTGGAAGATGACTTGCCCATTTTTATACTCTATGCCCTGACTGTTGAAGGAAAGTATGCTATATGCCTTCTTGACCACCTTATCCACTTATGTTGCTACTTTAATTGAACTGTGGACCTGTATGCCTGAGTCCATCCGTATGTTGATGCTTCTAAGTGTTCTGCCATTTACTGTATACTTCTTTCCTGCATTAGACCTTCCAAAAGGTATCACATTTATTCAGATTAAACTCCATCTGCCATTTCTCTGCCCAAGTCTCCAGCCTATATCTATCCTGCTGCGTCGTCTGGCAATCCTCCTCACTGTCTGCAGCTCCCCCAATTTTTCTATCATCCACAAATTTACTAATCAGGCCGCCTACATTCTCCTCCAAATTATTTACATATATTACAAACAGCAAAGTTTCCAGTCCTGGCCCCTGTCAACACAACTGATTACAGTGATAATGGGAACTGCAGATGCTGGAGAATCCATGATAACAAAGTGTGAAGCTGGATGAACACAGCAGGCCAAGCAGCATCTCAGGAGCACAAAAGCTGATGTTTTGGGCCTAGACCCTTCATCAGAGGTGACCCTCTGATGAAGGGTATAGGCCCAAAACATCAGCTTTTGTGCTCCTGAGATGCTGCTTGGCCTGCTGTGTTCATCCAGCTTCACACTTTGTTATCTTACAACTGATTACAGATCTCCAGTCAGAAAAACACCCTTCCACCACTGTTCACTGTCTTATATGACTAAGCCAGTTCTGTATCCATCTTAACAGCTCACCATGGATCCCATGTGATTTCATGTTTTGCACCATCATGCCAGGAGGGACCGTATCAAAAGTCTTGCCAAAGTCCATACAGACAACATCATGCCCTCATCAATCACTGTCATCACTTCCTCAAAAACTCAATTATGTTTGTGAGACACAACCTTCCCTGCACAAAGCCATGATGCATGTTGCTAATAATTCCATTTTGTCCCAGTTGTGAGTAAATCTTTTCCCTAAGAATCTTCTTTAATAATTTCCTTACCACTGACCTAAAGCTCACTGGCCTGTAATTTCCTGGATTATCTTTGTTGCCCTTGAATGAAAAACCAGACTAGTTTGACTTAATCCTTATAAAATTCTTGAGTATTTCATGTGAAGATCTAAACAATCTAAATATTTAGAAGCAAGCAGCGTTCATGTTGTTTTGCTGATACAAGTTTAGAATGTTATCCTTGTAGTAAAGCTTTTCAAAATGTAAGCCAGTATTTCAGCTGATTGATGTTATGCTATTTTCCCCCAAAACAATGCTGCTTTGGTTTAAAAACTCCTGTCTTGCCCTCATTTGTCACCTTGTGTCACATTCAGAATGAGGTAAAAAATGAATTATTCACTTCCAGGCCTCTGCCATGATACTGAGAGATGTGCAATGTGGTCCGTTACCTGGGGTAGTTCTGGCCAGAAACACACTGTGAGACAAATGTCAAATTCAAATCTACATCCCTCTGCTCCTAAACATGGTGAGTTAAGGCATGATAAGGCAGCAGCTAACATAATTGGGATTGATAAAACATTCTTTCTGATTTGATGAATTCCAGTGAAAATAAGTAAAGCAATTGTTCATATTTAAACAATCCTCATTCTCAGGACTGAGGTATGCTGTAAAGCTCCATGAAATCAAATGGCCTACATTATCATCATTCCAACTTACACATTAAACAATCAAGATAGGCTCAGGGCGTCAGTATCCCAGCATTTGAATTTTGCATGAGTGCAACGAAGAGGAAGAGAAAACTACAGCTTTTAAAAAAAAATTCACGTTAAAAATGTTGAACCATAGCAGATGGAATAATAAAGTAATTTTATTACAAATGTCATACAAAAGTTAAAGCCTACTATAAATATCAGGGACTGAAATGGATGATAAAACATCCACATTACAACACTGTAAGCTGATATTACATAAAATAAAGAATTAAAAATATATTTAAGAAACTACTTAAAATGATTGCTCCTAATGTTTGAGACAAGATTGTAATAAAATGTCACAGATAGTGATTAAATCAACATATTGATGAGTTACATGTGCAGTCAAATGGGAGGTTAACCATTGGCTCAGACAACAGTCTTCTTGTTGACCAATAGAGTCCATATCTGACAACGCAATCTTGTTGTTTTTATCCTACACCTCCATTCTGTGGCAGGGATGATATTTATTATCAACCAACATCAGTAAAGCATATTATCTGATCATAAGCAACATTGCTGTGACAATTGCTCAAATTGGCTCCTGCTATTCCACTATAATTATGACAATACTTGCCACATACCAGAAGCACTCCAAATCCAGTGACTTGCAATCCAATAATGCATAACCTTGATATGCACCTTGAATCATGTCCCAGTCTATCCCATTAAAGTGTACCATAAATAAAGATGATATTTATAGAATACAAGAATAACTAATTTACATTTCTGGCCATATTATAATTGGGTTTTAGCTTTAGTTGGACAGTATTTGACTTCATCAGAACCTTTCAATTTTCTGATGAATGAACTCTGAACAAAACTTTGCCATTTATATTATAAACTTTTTAACATTTCCTTGTTTACATGGTGTTCTTAACAGTTGAGTACTGCAAGAATGCGTATATAGTTTCAAATATATTGCTCAAATGTTATGCAGGAGTAAAAATAACTAAAAACAAATACGTGAAAAGGGAGACCTTAACTATGCAGTATCACATTACTGCTGTTTACGATAGAAGATTATAGAACCAGAGAATATAAGAAATTAAGCCAAAGACAAGTGGCCATTCAGCCCATCACGTCGACACTGGCTGAAAACTGTAATCCCACATTCCAGCACCTGGCCTGTAACCATGAAGGTTGGAATGCTTCAAATACAGATCCAGGTTCATTTTAAATAAGGCGAGAGTTTCCCTCTCAACCACAAAAAGGGCAGAAAATTCCAGACACCAACCCTCCGCTAGGTACAAAGGCTTTCCTCATGGGCACTTTAAAATTCTACCAACCACGTTAAATCTGCAACCCTTGGTGACTGACAGCTATGCTTGGGGAAACAGGTCTTCACTATCGGTTCTATTCAATCATCTTGCGTATCACTCTGCTTCCTCTATCCTAAGGACCTATCCAGTCTTTCCAATCATAGCTGCAGTTTTCAAGCCCTGACAACATTCATGTAAATCGCCCGTGTACATTCTTCAAAATAATGATGTCCTTGCAGTGATGTGATGACGGAACTGTACATAACACACCATCTGTGGCCTAACCAGCGTCTTCTATACACCTAGCATTACACCTCTGCCGTTTGTTTTTCATTAAGTAGCTCTCAAAATTAAGGAATGTATCCAATATGCCTTTCTTTACCATGGGACGTAAGACACAGTGTACATGAAATACAGGAAATGTTAAATAGACTAGCATTATTTTCATTTAAAAATCGCAGCTGAGTTGCGCAAATGGACCTCCCAATTTGTTTGGCACGGGGTTCCATCTTCTACAGTTCAGCATCTTAACCGTCAAAGCTATTTCCTTTTACATTCTGGACGAGCAAATGTTATCGCCTGTCAGCTACAATGTGAAGAGTCGAAGACTCGAAAGTTAGCTTGCTCTCTCTCCATGGATGCTGCCTGACCCGCTGCGACCTCCAGCAATTTTTGTTGTCAGCGCAGATTCCAGCATTTGCAGTGATTTGTTCCTAAACTACAACGTGAAGGTCAGCATTGATAAAGAAAAGAACAGAGCTAGATACAGTATTATCGAGAACTCATACGGGGAGGAGCGAATATCAGCAACTACACACAAAATATTTTATATACTTGGCATCTCTGAGATAGCAACGTTACGAATCGATTAAAATCAATCGGTAACGGTTTAAATTGTCGGTTTGCTATTCTTACTTTCTCCTCAGGATGGCACTGTTATTTTTTTAAAAAAGAAGCCCTGAGTTTCATGGGGAAGTAAGAGCCCGCTCATGGCTCTCCGCCAGTGCGAGAGGTAAATCAAACTGGCAATATGTGGTGAGGAAGAGAGAACATTTGAGTTGCGAATGGTCACAGATTGCTGGATGTCTCGTTAGCCTACACAAATAGAAGTGTTCCCATGCGCAGCAAGAAATCATTCAATCTGCCCATAAATATGAATGAAATCCCCCTTCGAAAGTTAGGTCTGCTTTTTCCTGGAGTAAGGGCCCCCATAACAGGCAGGTTGATGGCCCTGGCATAGACGTAGCCTTCCAAATGGGAAACTCACAAAGCAGGTAGATGATACAGTCTTAGAGTCATAAAGCATGGAATCAGGTCCTTTGGTTCAACTAGTCTACAATGTTTCACCTTTGCGAGCGATACTTCGCTTTCAGAAACTATTAAAATGTTCTTTTTGTCGTTCCCTGTCCCATTTCCTCTCTTAATCTAATTTCTCCCTCGCTTCATTTCTCTTTTTTGTACCTGATTTGACTTCAGTTATTAACTCGCTATTCCAGCATTGTATGGCATGGGCCATGAGCAAGGCCAGGGAGATTGTACAGGTGGCCTGCTACGTAGCCATTCTCGGAAACGTCAAACACACCAGATATCAAACTTAAGACGGTCCCATATTGTTATCAAAGCAAGGTTATAAAAATAGAATTAATGATCAGAGTTTGAAACATAAAACTGTACTCGACCTCCAATGGCCTCAAAGTACATAGCTAGCTACAATTACTTGACTTTTTCCTTTTAGGGCATTGGCTTTAACAGGACAGATAAGTTAGTAGGTAGTTCTCTCCACACGGATGCTGCCAGACCTGGTGAGTTTCCCCAGCACTTTCTGTACTTGAAAAAAAATCAAATCAAATTAGCAGTTTAACATTACAACCGTACGGTAATGCTAAGCCTACTACAGAG
Organism: Stegostoma tigrinum; assembly: GCF_030684315.1. Lineage (NCBI taxonomy): Eukaryota > Metazoa > Chordata > Chondrichthyes > Orectolobiformes > Stegostomatidae > Stegostoma > Stegostoma tigrinum. The sequence continues at coordinate 18,364,043 of NC_081365.1, read as the reverse complement.
CAATGCAAGTGTCAATCTGTGAGGTCAGATTGATGAAACACCAAGGTGGGTGTAGTCACAAGGTAAATGGACTGTGAAGTTTCAAATGAACATTTATAAAATCACCACAATCTCAAAAATGCATTCATAGTACTCCCTCTACTATTTTCTCTCTAAAGACAAGCCTGACTTCATGCATGGGTATACCATTCAAAAGATATGTTTTTCTTCAGTAGCTCAGCCTACATCATCTTAATCCTACATCAGCCTGATTTTCACACCCATAATAAGCAGGTCCCAGACAGACTGTAAATCCAGGCTGATTTGCCTTCTGCTAGTTTGAGAGAAGAGACACTCTTTGGAAAAGTTACCATTGCTGTCTGACCTCGGGACAGCTAACTGTGCACAGAGATTTCAGGGTTGTCTCTGGGACCTCCATTACGGCAAACAGAGCATTTATCCATACATCATCATATTGATAATGTTCATCCCTTTCCTTACATAACACAGATATCTCAAATAACTACTTCGTGTTGCCATGTCTTTCGAGCAAACTTCATTATCTAATGTACATTTGATTAGAAATCAGATATAAAATGATAGAGCCATACAGCATGGAAACAGAGCCTTTGGTCCAACCAGTCCATGCCAAACATAATCCCAAACTAAACTAGCGCTGCTCCTGGCCCATATCATTCCAAACCTTTCCTATTCATGTGTCTATCCATGTGTCTTGTAAACACATCCACCACTCCTTCAGGAAGTGTTTCCACAGGTGAACCACACTTTGTGAAAAAAAGATTACTTGCCAGGTTGTTTTTTTTTCTATTCATTTGTGGGACGTGGCCATTGCTGGCTGGTGAACATTTATTGCCCATCCCTAGTTGCCCTTGAGAAGTTGGTAAGGAGCTGCCTTCTTGAACAGCTGCAGCCCAGCAGCTGTCAGTCGACCCACAATGCTGTTAGGGAGAGAATTCCAGGATTGCAATGCCGGGACAGTGAAGGAACGGTGATACATTTCCAAGTCAGGATGGTCAGTGGTTTGGTGGGGAACTTGGAGGTGGTGGTGTTCCCATATATCTGCTGTACTGTCCTTCCAGGTGGAAGGGGTCATGTGTTTGGAAAGTAACTCACAAGTAACTGTGTGAGGATTTGGTGAATTTCTTCACTGTGTCTTGTAGATAGTACACACTGCTGCAACAGAGCGTCAGTGGTGGAAGGAATGGATGCTTATGGATGGAGGGCCAATCAAGTAGGCTGCTTTTTCATGGATGGTGTCAAGCTTCTTGAGTGTTGTTGGGGCTGTACTCATTCAGGCAAGAGGGGAGTATTCCATTACAATCCTGAACTGTGCCTTATAGCTGGTGGACAGGCTTTGAGGAATCAGGTACTTGCTGCAGTATTCCTAGCTTCTGTCAATGCTTTTGCAGCCACTGTGTTTATGTGGTGAGTCCAGTTGACTTTCTGGGCAATGACAACCCCCAGGATGATGATAGTGGGGGATTCAGTGGTGATGCTATCATTGAATGTCAAGTGGCGGTGGTTAGATTGTCTCTTATTGGTGATGGTTAGAGCCTGGCATTTGTGTGGAGTGAATGTCACTTGCCACTTGTCAGCTCAAGTCTGGATATTGTTCAGATCTTGTTGCATTTGAACGTGGACTGCTTCAGTATCTGAAGAGTCAGAAATGGTGCTGAACATTGTGCAGTCATCAGCGAACATTCCCACTTCTGAGCTTATAATGGAGGAAGGTCTTCGATGAAGCAGCTGAAGATGATTGGGCCAAGGATACTAACCTGAGGAACTCCTGCAGAGATGCCCTGGAGCTGAAATGATTGACTTCCAACAACCACAGCCATCTTTCTTTGAGTCAGATATGACTCCGACCATGGGAGAGTTTGAACCCTGATACCCATTAATTCCAGTTTTGCTAGGATTCCTTCATGCCGCACTTGGTTGGATGCAGCCTTGATGTCATGGGCTGTCGCTCTCACCTCCCCTCTGGAAATGAGCTCTTTTTGTCCATATTTGCACCAAGGCTGTAATGAGATCAGGAGCTGAGTGGCCCTAGTGAAACCCAAAGTGTGTGTCACTGAGCAGGTTATTGCTGAGCAGGTGCTGCTTGATAGCACTGTCACTGACACCTTCCATAACTTTACTGATGATTGACAGTAGACTGATGGGGCGGTAATTGGCTGGGTTGGATTTGTCCTGCTTTTTATGTACAGGACATACTTGGGTATCTATAATGTTTGGGACCACTGGAGGAGGCCGGGATGGATATCCATTCGACGCTTCTGGCTGAAGATTGCTGCAAATGCTTCAGCTTTGTCTTTTGCACTGATATGCTGGGCTCTTCTATCATTGAGAATGGGGATATTTGTGGAGTCTCCCCTTCCAGTGAGTTATTTAATTGTCCACCACCATTCGTGACTGGATGTGGCAGGCGTGCAGAGCTTAGATCTGATCTGTTGGTTATGAGATCAGTTAGTTCTGTCTATCACTTGCTTTTTCTGTTTGGTGTGCAAGTAGTCCTGTCTGGTGACTTCACCAGGTTGATACCTCACCTTCAGGTATGCCTGGTGCTGCTCCTAGCATGCCCTGCTGCTCTCTCCATTGAACCGGGGTTGATCCCCTGGCTTGATGGTAATGGTTGAGTGGGGGATATGCTGGGCCATGAAGTTACAGATTGTGCTGGAGTACAATTCTGCTGCTGTTGATGGCCGACTCTCTCTCCTCTAAAATGTGTCCCTGTAGTCTTGAAATCCCTCATTCAAGGGAAAAGACACCTATCCTCATGATTTTATAAACTTCTATATGTGCAATTAACTTTTCTCAGCAGAAATGCAAAGTGGCCAGCTTGCAGCTCCCATACCTGTATTGATGCTAGAAAGGTATTTCTGACAGTTGTTACCACGGCTCTTGGGCAGGATTCAATAGCCAGGTCATAAGTAAATTAATACTGCTCTTGAACATACAGTATGCAATCAGTTTGATGCAAACTTACTGTCTGCACAGTCAGCTTGCACTAGCCTGTTAACCACCACAGAGACACTCACTGCTGTCAGAATAAACTACCTTTGTTGTTTCACAGCTCACATCTGACATGCATACTCTTGATTACATGCTACTTAATTGACTGAAAGAGAGAGATTTTTAATGACGATGCTGGTGATCTCCACCACTGTACCCCAACCAGGCCCCAACTTCCTCATGGTGATTTAGATTGTTCCTGAAATACTGCACATACACTCTGACACTGGCCACTGTGAGGAAGGGAAGTCCCTTGTTGTCAAATAAAACCATTAAGCACAATGGCATTGTTAACATCTTCCATCAGTCAGATACAACCTAACTCCCCCTGCCCGGGGGAGTAATAGAATAAATAGTCCCCATGTCCTTGCCTTCTGTTCACAGTCCATCTTGTAGTGGGCTGGCACTAGAACCATTCCAAACTGTGTTCTCTCTCATGTGATTGGTTAAAGAGAGCAAATGGATTTTGCTAGCAATCTCACAGCATTCATAAAACAATAAATACTGTCCATGTTGAAAATCTGGAATAAAAACAGAAAATGCTGAAAATACTCATCAGGATAAAGGTCATTTGTGGGACATAGAGTTCACGTTTCTCTCTTTCCAGAGATACTGCCTGGAACGTCAGATACTTCTCAATATTTATTATACAGAAAACTTCTAGTGAAGGGTAGAGTTGTTCATTTTTTTGCAATTTATTTTTAATGAAAGTTCTTTAGTGTGAATGACATCCTGTTCTGTCTAAAGTGGAGCCGCAGGTGGACAGGACAGTGAAGAAGGCATTTGGAGCACTTGCCTTTATTGGTCACTGCACTGAGTATAGGAGTTGTGAGATCATGTTGCAGCTGTACAGAACATTGATGAGACCATTTTTGGGACACTGCATTCAAGTCTGGTCTCTCTGCTGTAGGAAGGATGTTATGAAACTTGAATGGGTTTAGAAAAGATTTACATGGATGTTGCCGGGGTTGGAGGGTTTGAGCTGCAAGGAGAGGCTGAATAGACTGGGGTATTGTCCCTGGAACTTCAGAGGCTGAGAGGTTCATGAAACCATGAAGGGAATAGATAGAGTGAATTGTCAAGGTCTTTTCTCCAGGGTAGGGAAGTCCAAGACTAAAGGATATAGGTTTAAGGTGGGAGGGGAAAAATATAAAAAGGACCTAAGGGGCAGCTTTTTCACACAGAGGGTGCTATGTGTATGGAATGAGCTGCCAGAGGAAGAGGTAGAGACTGGTACAGTTACAATATTTAAAATGCATCTGGATGAGTAAATGAATTGGAAAGATTTAAAGGGATATAGAGCAGAGGCTGGCAAATGGGATTAGATTACTTTAGGATATGTGGTCGGTGTGGATGAGTTGGACTGTAGTGTCTGTTTCTGAGTTGTACAGCTCTCTGACATTATTTTGCCTGAACCCTCATGAGTTGTTGACCCTTGCTGGAACACCTTTAATGTCTTGGCCATATTTGTATACTAAGAAGTAACCTGGAGAATTAGAGGCTAAGTGATCATACTGAGAACATTCCAGGGGCTAAATTCAGTCCTCTCATTCCAACCTTAACTGCAAACCCATAGATCCACGCACACCCCAATAGGTCGCTGCATAGACAGGAGAGGCAAGAGGCCTGGTCAAGAGCTCTAACATACCGAGGCTTAGTGCAATTCCCTGCCTACTGACATCTAGCTGACTCATCACACCACCAACGGAACACTAATCGGAGCATTGGCACAGACTGGAACAGTTAGGAACATTTTATTGAAGGGAAGCCTGAAGGGAGGCCTGATGTGTTGTTCAACATCGTGAGAGGCAGGGACGAAACAAATAATGAAAATGTGTTTATAATCCTGGGTCAATACAGCGTGGACAGGGTCAGAAAACACACATAAAAACTGGAAGAACTACTGATGATGTGAATCAGGAACAAAAACAAAGTTGCTGGAAAAGCTCAGTAGGTCTGGTAGCATCTGTGGAGGAAAAAAACAGAGTTAACATTTTGGGTCCGGTGACCCCTCCTCAGAAAGCACACATTATCAGGTTAGGCTCCAACAGGTTTGTTTGAAAACAAAAGCTTTTTTTGAACCAAAAACACCTTCTAACTGATTAAGGATTTAACAGCATCTTAGGTCTGTTTAATACATCCTCATCAGTTGTGTGACCCTTTGATCTTTTACTTATAAGTTCTGTGTTCTGTGTGTTTCTTTCTTGCTTCACCTGACCAAGGGGCTACGCTCGGAAAGCTTTTGCTTTTTTAATATAAATCGGTTGGAATCTCCTGGTTAATAAAATGTGAGGCTGAATGAACACAGCAGGCCAAGCAGCATCTCAGGAGCACAAAAGCTGACGTTTCGGGCCTAGACCCTTCATCAGAGAGGGGGATGGGGAGAGGGAACTGGAATAAATAGGGAGAGAGGGGGAGGCAGACCGAAGATGGAGAGAAAAGAAGATAGGTGGAGAGGAGAGTATAGGTGGGGAGGTAGGGAGGGGATAGGTCAGTCCAGGGAAGACGGACAGGTCAAGGAGGTGGGATGAGGTTAGTAGGTAGATGGGGGTGCGGCTTGGGGTGGGAGGAAGGGATGGGTGAGAGGAAGAACCGGTTAGGGAGGCAGAGACAGGTTGGACTGGTTTTGGGATGCAGTGGGTGGAGGGGAAGAGCTGGGCTGGTTGTGTGGTGCAGTGGGGGGACGGGACGAACTGGGCTGGTTTAGGGATGCGGTGGGGGAAGGGGAGATTTTGAAACTGGTGAAGTCCACATTGATACCATTAGGCTGCAGGGTTCCCAGGCGGAATATGAGTTGCTGTTCCTGCAACCTTCGGGTGGCATCATTGTGGCACTGCAGGAGGCCCATGATGGACATGTCATCTAAAGAATGGGAGGGGGAGTGGAAATGGTTTGCGACTGGGAGGTGCAGTTGTTTGTTGCGAACTGAGCGGAGGTGTTCTGCAAAGCGGTCCCCAAGCCTCCGCTTGGTTTCCCCAATGTAGAGGAAGCCACACCGGGTACAGTGGATGCAGTATACCACATTGGCAGATGTGCAGGTGAACCTCTGCTTAATGTGGAATGTCATCTTGGGGCCTGGGATAGGGGTGAGGGAGGAGGTGTGGGGGCAAGTGTAGCATTTCCTGCGGTTGCAGGGGAAGGTGCCGGGTGTGGTGGGGTTGGAGGGCAGTGTGGAGCGAACAAGGGAGTCACGGAGAGAGTGGTCTCTCCGGAAAGCAGACAGGGGTGGGGATGGAAAAATGTCTTGGGTGGTGGGGTCGGATTGTAGATGGCGGAAGTGTCGGAGGATGATGCGTTGTATCCGGAGGTTGGTGGAGTGGTGTGTGAGAACGAGGGGACTTCACCAGTTTCAAACGCCCGGAAACCCTGCAGCCTAATGGTCTCAATGTGGACTTTACCAGTTTCAAAATCTCCCCTTCCCCCACCACATCCCAAAACCAGCCCAGCTCTTCCCCTCCACCCACTGCATCCCAAAACCAGTCCAACCTGTCTCTGCCTCCCTAACCTGTTCTTCCTCTCACCCATCCCTTCCTCCCACCACAAGCCGCACCCCCATCTACCTACTAACCTCATCCCACCTCCTTGACCTGTCCGTCTTCCCTGGACTGACCTATCCCCTCCCTACCTCCCCACCTATACTCTCTCCACCTATCTTCTTTACTCTCCATCTTCGGTCCGCCTCCCCCTCTCTCCCTATTTATTCCAGTTCCCTCTCCCCATCCCCCTCTCTGATGAAGGGTCTAGGCCCGAAACGTCAGCTTTTGTGCTCCTGAGATGCTGCTTGGCCTGCTGTGTTCATCCAGCCTCACATTTTATTATCTTGGATACTCCAGCATCTGCAGTTCCCACTATCTCTGGAATCTCCTGGTGGCGTGTGATTTCCGGCCTTGTCCACACCACTCCAACACCGGCACCTCCACATGACGAATACTTTGTAGAGCTGCAGGAACGCAGCAGGTCAAGCAGCATCAAGGGGACAGAAAAGTCCATGGGTATTTGAAACGGAACAATCTGCGGCGTTACAAGGGCAGGCAGGAAAATGGCACTAGATGTAACCGTCATTGGGAAAGCCAGTAACAGATACGACAGGCCGAATGGCTTCCTTCAGCGCAATAACAATTTAATCATTCTATGAATGGCCTGCTTGCAAGTGTTCTTGAACATATGGGAAATTAGGTGAGAGTTTTGTTTTAATTTCATTGTGGGATTTCATGAGACAACTATTCAGCAAGGCATATTGGGAATTAAGCCTTGAGTGTGGGGCCAGCTTGTTACTCAGTCGGTGCTGTGTGTTGGAGCATTTTCCGACAGTGCATCTCCCACACTGCTGACCACATAATGAAGCAGATGGGCGTTAATCTCGGGCGTATAGGAGATTTGAAACAAACGTTATATTTGTTTAAAACGGACGCCATTGAAAACACTCAGAAACAGCCTATTTTAAATTTGCTCTTTCAATGTTACGCTTCAACTTTTGTGCAAACAGTGCTTGACGTTGCAAAACTTTTAGCAAACACGCACATCTTTCCCCATTATTGCCCAATTTCCCAACCAGTGGCTGTTCTTTTCCATAACATAGTCCCAGGATTTTATAGCTTTCAATGTGGTCACTGTGTATTTAGAAAATTCCATGACTATTAGTGTGCCTATTGCCTCCAGCTTCACTGCTGAGGCTGATGCTAAAATCGCTACTGTCAATCATTAGCCTCACAGTAGACCACAAAACAGTTATGACACAACACCGCAAGTACTGGCGCAACCGGTACCCGGGCAGACCGCAGCGCCTCTTTGGAGCGGTTTCGGACTCAGACACTCTGAAGCGAAACAAAACCAGTGGCACTCCAGCACAAACGGTCGGAAACCGACAGACAGCAGCTTCCATTTATAATCAGACATACTTTCGTCGATTATCAGATGTCCATCCATTAAAATAAAATTAATATGTTTTAAAAGTCAAACAAGATAAAAAAAAATCCACATCACCAGTTCACGGGGAAACGTTCCACCTTCTAAAATATTCGCAACTCTTTCCTCAAGTTGGATTCACATTGATCAATGTACCGTATTGACTTTTGCAGCACTTTTCACGCTGCTCCTGATATTGTCTGGGTCAGTTCACCCTTCAGTTACAGGGCTGGGTGAAGACGTAATATTATGTCTACCTCGGGTTATTCCTCTCCCAGATTCTGTCACTCACGGATTAGCCCTTTGTGGGTGCGAATATCAAATTCGCAAGGGCGATCTGGAACTCTGTGGCTGGACTCTAGGAAAAGGAAACCTCTGGCAGTTACTGAAAAGCACCGTATGCTTAGAAATCCCTGAGTGATGCTGGTGAGCCAGTGCTTAACGGGAGACAGGGTTTCACGCGGACCCAGGGTTTAACCGGGAGTCAGAGTTTAACGGGAAGTCAGAGTTTAACGGGGATCCCGCGTTTTGATGTGTTGACAGAACAAATTCAAACAAATTTAAAATATTAACATTAAAAATGCAGGTTCATTCTTGAAATAGGGAGTGGACTACAGTTGGATTTGGAAAAGAGTGATAAGGGGAACGACACATACTTAAATCATAGCGAATATCCGCATGAAAGAGGTGAACGTAACGATAACTCCTTAACTGTGACCTGGCGGCACTGTCAGGTGCTCTGTACTGGTGACTTGACTGTAGAGACTCAGGATGTGCATCTTTGCAGAGTTCGAATCTCCTCTGGTTTCCGTTGCCAGATCATTTTAAGAATGCAAAATAAGAGATATTGACTTAAACCTTTGAAATCGATGCCCTCGAAGGCCGATTATAACACACAACCTTCCATTATTGCAGCGAATATCCCTGATATATTGGAAGCATCGGAGAAAGCAGGAAACTGCGCCATTACTGTAGTGTATTACCATTTCGCCAGACTTCGCCCCCCACCCCCACATTGCACTGTCACCGTATTGCAATGCGGATAACACACCGTTAAATAGGGAACGCCCAAACTCCCCCGTTCAAAAAATACACTCGAACCACTTAAACCCTCCTACCCACTCCTGAAATAAACTCACTGTTTAGTTGGAACGAGTCTTGGAATTTATTTTTGTTTTAGAACTACCATTGGATTTCGTTGAGGTATCTTTTGAACAGAAAGCAAACCCAGTCAATGCGGACTGCGCGTCCAAATGACACATATCGTTTCTACTGGCTGGAACTTGGCTTCAACTGCGCTGTTTGACGAAGCATAGCTGGTTTTTTTCCTGGAATTTTACTGTAAGAACAGTTCAATAACTAATAATGAAAAACACAGGCAAATGTGCATCAGAAGAATACAGAGAAAACCGCGTTTTTCCTGAAAAAGAAACGTGCCTCAAATTGTCACATCTCCATGTGGTTTTCACTGACTGGGAGGGTATGAGATGTTTGCTCTGACCGAGGTCTCCATTCCACTCAGTAACAGCATCTGTCAATGCTTCTATTTGTTTTACTATAGTTGCTATGTTGACAGGGTCAGTAAGAGGAGAGGATGTGGTCGATATTCTGCATTTTTCCAGCAATGACTTCGATATATTAGCTGCTGATATCAGCTTTAGTAAGCCAGGCAGTTTGAAGGAGGGAAGATCAAAACTTCTTCAGGGTGGGCATTCCTTAAAAAAATGTGGCACTCAATTAAGCACATAGTAGGAGCGAATTACTGCAGATGCTGGAATCTGTACTGAAAATAACAAAAAAGATGCTGGAAATCACAATAGGTCAGGCAGCGTCTGTGGAGCTCCGATGAAGAGACATCTAGACTTGAAACATTAGCTGACCCTCTCTCTCCATGGATGCTGCCTGAACTGCAGCTTTTTCCAGCTTTTTTAAATTTTTCAGTACAGATTCCAGCACCTGCAGATAATTTAAAGGAGTTTGCCATGTTCGTTGGTAGGAGCTGTGATCTACTATGTTCAGGTACAAAACCCAGTGATGATCCACCAAGGCAGATCCTGGTTAATGGTGGGAGAAGAAGTATCATTTCAAGTTTCTAACTCAAGGAATGTTAGCGATCTTTTGATGAGTGTATTATGTCATTCAGTGACAAAATAAAGTGGGGAATTTAGTCAGGGCATGGACATTAAATTGGGGCAATGAAGACACAAATAAGCACACACTATTCCTATTGGGTCAGCAACTAGAAGACACAGTTTATAATAACAGGTAATTGATGAGAAAAGACCCAATGAGGAGATGAATTTTTTTTTTGCACAACGAGCGGTTATGATCAAGAAAGCTTTGTTTATAATGAGAGTGGAAGAAAGTTCTCTAGTTACTTCCAGGCCAGAAATGGAGAGGGTGATAGAGCAGGATAATGGAGAAAGTACAAGATAGTTTAGTTTTTGGGTGGATTTGTCAAAGATCAGGCGTAATGAACTGAATGGCCTCCTGTGTTTATTTAAAATTAATTTTTTAGTGGGATGTGAGCAAGGCCAACATTTAGGGTCATAGATTCATTCAGCATGGAAACAGATCCTTCGGTTCAACCAGTCCACACCAATCATGTTCCCAAACTAAACCAGCCCAACCTGTCTGCACTTGACCCATATCCCTCCAAACTCTTCCTATTCATGAACTTATTTGCCCATCAATAAAAACCCCTGAGCTAAGTGGTTGGCTAGGGCCATTTCAGAGGGAAGTTAAGAATCAACTACATTGCCATGGACCTGGAGTCACATGTAATCCAAACTAGGCAAAGATGGCAGATGTCCTTCCCAAATGACCTTGAATGACCACTTGGCTTTACAATAATTGATGATAGTTCGATCATTAACATTATAGCGACGGCTTTATAAATTGGACATAAATTTTCCCAGCTGCTGTCGGGATTTGGACAAAATCAAGGCCTTGGATTACCAGTATGCCACTACCTTTCAGTGCAATGGATGATTCTTGTTTATTTAATCAAAGGGTTCAGATTGCATTCATGGTGATGCTCAGTTATGAATCAGTTTGTGGTTTTAAGAAATGAAAACAGAAGTTGATGGAAAAGCTCAGTAGGTCTGACAGCATCTATGAAAAGAAATCAGAGTAAATATTTCGCTTCCAATGACCCCATAGTTCTGCAGTTCTTTTGGTTTTTATTTTGTGGTTTTAGAACTGTTCCCAGAGATTTGACTAAACCTACACTGACAGTTCAGTACTGTACTAAGGGAAAGGCCATGTAATGGCTTTAGTGTTAAACTGCTCAACTGGCATTACAACAAGAAAAGGATCATATAATGTTAAGAAAGAAGAACAGAGGAGTTTTGAATAATGTTTATCATTTAACCAACGGAACTAAAACAGATCATCATGCCGTTATCTCCGAGTTGGACCTTGTTGTGAGCAAACTGTAACATTTCCCATATTGCATCAAAGTGTCTGCAAAATGTAACATTCCCCATATTGCATCAAAACACTTAGTGGGCCTAAACGCTATTAGCTCATCCTAAGTTGTGAAATATATTGAATAAATGCAAGCCTTTTTTCAGTGTCCCAGATTAAGGGGAAAAGCACATCAGATTTTTTTATAGAAATCATAGAATCCTTATAGTGTGGAATCAGGCCATTCAGCCCATCATGTCCACACTGACTCTCCGAGGAACTTCTGACCCAAACTCACCACATCAACCCTATCCTGGTAACCCTGTATTCCCATCTAGCCTGCACATCCTGGACACTATGGGCAATTTAACATTACCAACCCATGACCTAAACCAACACATTCTTCAAAAGGCACATAATCTCCATTCAAGGAAAATACATGGAAATATCGAATCAGAAATGCAGCATTAGTCTGTCTGCTTTATGGCTGTAAAATGGACACAGGAAAGATAAATTTAGCAAGATTATGCTTATGCTCAATTGGCCACCACTAAATTCTTTGGACCCTTACTCTGGGCCACTGAGGTGGTCACCTGAAATAATCAGTTTTCATTTCAATATTCAAATTAAGGTTTTATGCTTACTTGAGGAACTGTTTCCTAAATCCATTAACGCCAGTCAGAACACATGCAACATGAGCTGTGACTAATTTTCCCCGGTCTACAGCACTATGTGCAGTAGCCCTTTTTTGTAGCCTATTCTGTATTCAATTTGCGAGCTCCCTCTGGAGCCCCTGTGACATATCCTTACTAACCAGTCTACCATGCAGAACCTTGTCAAAAGCCTAGCTGAAGTCCTGAAAGGCCTAGTGAGGGTCACTGAAGACAACATTTGGCACATTTCTCAGTTACCTCAATGAGTTCTCAGCTTCCTGTAATATTACTGGACAAAGTTCATTGCTTTTCTCCCAATCAGTTTCCTCCTTCATTCTCCAGCGCTCAGGAGTCAAAATTTATGAGCTTTGGACTGACAAGTCTAACTGGCCCTTGCAGCTTGTTGATGTGATGAAGGGAAGAACTGAGATGGACCCTTGAGGCTGCCTTTTCTGGCAATCAGATCCACCCTGAAAGTTGGTGCTAGTGAATTTAAGTCCTTCTGTTTTATACCTTCCTTTTGACAAATTCCAATTCCCCAACCATACCCCCATCTCAGCGCTTGTGAATGTGTAAAATCTTGCTGAGCTGGTTGTTGGTAGATGTGAACTGTAACAGTGAGTGTCAGTAAGTTATGACTATTTGGGAACACTAAACAGGGTCAATATAGAGTTATAGAGTTACACAGCGTGGAAACAGATCCTTCGTCCAACCTGGATGCTGATCAGATATCCTAAACTGATCCAATCCCATTTGCCAGCATTTAGCACAGATCCCCCAAACCCTTCCTATTTATGTACCCAGCCAGATGTCTTTTAAATGACGTAATTATACCAGTCTCCACCACTTCCTCTGGCAGCTCATTCTATACATGCACCCACCTTTTGCATGAAAAGGTTGTTCCTCAGGTCCCTTTTAAATCTTACCCCTCTCACCTTAAACCAATGCCCTCAAGTTTTGGACTTCACTAACTTGGGAAAAAAACTTTAGCTATTCACCCTATCCATGCCTCTCATGATTTTATAAACTTCCCTAAGTTCTCACCTAGGCCTCAGATGCTCCAGGGAAATAGCCCCAGCTTATTCAGTCTCTAACTATATACCTCAAACCCTCCAATCCTGGCAACATCCTTGTAAGTCTTTTCTGAACCATTTCAAGTTTACCAGCATCTTACCTATTGAAAGGAGACCAGATGTGAATACAACATTCCAAAAGTGGCCTAACCAATGTCCTGTACTAAATAAAAGCCAAAAGCACTGTGATGCGCAAATCAGGAACAAAAACAGAAGTTGCTGGAAAAGCTCAGCAGATTTGGTAGCATCTGTGAAGAAAAATCAGATTTTGGGTACAGTGACCCTTCCTCACAACAAAATGACCTCCCAACTCCTATATTCAATGCACTGGCCAATGAAAGCGGGTGTACCAAACGTCATCCTCACCACCTCATCTACCTGCAAGTCCACTTTCTAAGAACTATGAACCTGCACCTCAAGGTCTCTTTAAAAAAAAGTAGAACTGTGGATGCTGCAAATAAGGAACAAAAACAGAAGTTGCTGGAAAAGCTCAGCAGGTCTGGCAGCATCTGTGAATAAAAATCAGAGTTAGAATTTCGAGTCCAATGACCCTCCACTAGACCTGAAACACTAACTCTGATTTTTCTTCATAGATGTTGCCAGACCTGCCCCAGCTACCTCTATTTTGTCACTTTGTTTGGCAACACACCCAAGGGCCTTACCATTAACTGTATATGCCCTACCTTGATTTGCCTTACCAAATTGCAACACCTCACATGTATCTAAATTATACTCCATCTGCCACTCATTGGTCCATCTGTTTGTGGTCCCATTGTACTCTGAGATAAACTTCTTCACTGTCCAATACACCACCAATTTTGGTGGCATCAGCACATTTACTAAACAGACCTTCCATATTCACCTCCAAATCATTTAAATAAACAGCGAAAAGCGGTGGATCCAACACCAATCCTTATGGCACAACACTGGTCACAGGCCTCCAGTCCAAAAAAACAAGCCTCCATCACCACCCTCTGTCTCGTATCTTCAAGCTAATTTTTTATCCAATTTGCAAGCCTCCCCTGGAACCCCTGTGACCTAACCTTACTAACCAGTTTACCATGCCGAACCTTGTCAAATGTCAAGCTGAAGTCCATATAGCCAACATTCACCACCTTGCCTTCATCAATCTCCTTGACATTTATTCAATAAAACTCAATTAAGTTAGTGAGACTTGATTGCCCAGACATAAAGCTATGTTGACTATCCCTAATCAGTCCTTACCTTTCCAAATGCATATAAATCCTGACCCTCAGAATCCCCTCCATCAACATACCCATCACTGACATCAAGCTGACTGATCTATAGCTCCCTTGCTTTTCCTTACCTTTCTTAATTAGTGGTAGCATATTAGTCACGCTCCAGTCTTCTGGCACCTCAGCTGTGGCTATCGATGGTACAAATGTCTCAGCAACAGGCCCAGTGATCACTTCCCTAGATTCCCATAAAGTCCTGAGAATGTAACCACCTTTATGCATTTTAAGACATCCAACACCTCCCCTTCAGTAAAATGGACACTTTTCAACATACCACTGATTATTTCTACAATTTCCCTAGCTTCTCCATGGTAGATACTGACGGGAAATGCTCGTTTAGTGTATCGCCCATCTCCCGTGTTTCTGCACATGGGTGACATTGTTGATCTTTAAGTGGCCCTATTCTCTCCTTAGGTACGCTTTTGTCCTTAATGTACTTGTAGAATCGGTTTGGATTCTCCTTAACCCTATTTGCCAAAGCTACTTCAATCCCATTTTTTGTCCTCCTGATTTCCCAGTTGAGTATAATCCTACTGCCTTATCTGGCTCTGGGGATTCACTCAATCCCAGCTGTCTACACCCAACAAATGCCTCCTTCTTTTTCTTGACCTGAGCCTCAATTTTTCTCGTCATCCAGCATTCCCCACACCTCTCAGCCTTACCCTTTGCACTAACAGGAACATACAGCCTCTGAACTCGTTATGTCATTTTCAAAGGCCTCCCACTTTCCAACCGCTCCTTTACCTGTGAATAGCCTCTCCCAATCAACTTTGAAAGTTCCTGCCCAATACCATCAAAATTGACCTTTCTCCAATTTAGAAATTTAATATTTAGATTAGGTCTATCCCTTTTTATAACTATTTTAAAACTGATAGAATAATGATCTAAAACTAATAGAATAATGATAATTGGCCCTAAAGTGCTCCCCCACTGACACTTCAGTCACTTGCCTTGCTTATTTCCCAAAAGAAGGTGAAGTTTTGCCCTTTCTCCAGCAGTTACATCCACATACCGAATTAGAAAATTTTCTTGCACACACTTAACAAATTCCTCCCCATCCAAGTCCTTATGACAATCTCAGTCTATGTTTGGAAAATTAAAATCTCCCACTTCTACCACCTTATAATTCTTACAGATCTCCTAACATATTTGCTTCTCATTTTCTTATTTGGGAGACGATAGCATGTTCCAAATAAAATGACCATCCCTTTCTTATATCTTAGTTCAACCGAAATAACTTCATGAACGTTCCCCCAGGATTATCCTCTTTAAGTACAGTCATAATGTTATCCTTAACCAAAAATGCCACTCCCCTTCCTCTCTTTTCCCCTTTTCTATCCTTCCTCTAGCACCTATAGAGCATTGGCTTTGGAATATTAAGCTGCCCCTCCCTGAGCTACATCTCTGTAATTGCTATGATATCCCGTTCTCATGTTCCCATAACATGCCAGAAGTTCATCTGTTTACCTGTCAGGCCTCTTGCATTGAAATAAATGCAGTTTAATTTATCAGTCCCACCTCATGGTCTGTCTTGCTGTTCTGTGCCTTGACTACTTAACTTGCTTCTCCTCTCAACTGCGCCACTTTCAGATGTACCTCGTTTCTCACTACTTCCAGCCTAATTTCCCATATTCTCTATGCAGAACCTTGCCCGGTTCTCTGCCGATGTTGTTGGTACCAATATATACAATGACTTGCTGCTGGTGCCACTCCCTTTTGAGACCATTCTGCATCCTCTCTAAGACATCCTTGACCCTTGCTATCGACATCTTGCGATTGATCACAGAAATGTCTGTCTGTGCCCCTGACTGGGGAGGCCCCATTACAATTTTTGCTTGGAATCTGATATACCTCTCATTATGGTAGCACCAGCTATGGTACCAGAAACCTGGTTGTCAGTGATATGTTCCCTTGAGAGGCCACCATCTCCTACAATAACTAAGACAGCATACTTACTTGAGATGGGGATAGCTACAGGTGACCCCTGCATTTCCTGCCTACCTTTTCTGGCAGTAACCCAACTACCTGACTGTATTAAATAAAAAACAAAAGAATTGCAGATGCTGTAAATCAGGAACAAAAACAAAGTTGCTGGAAAAGCTCAGCAGGTCTGGCTACATCTGTGGAGTAGAAAACAGAGTTAACATTTCGGGTCCGGTGACCCTTCCTCACAACTGACTTTTTTTGTAGTTTTTCTACCTTCTTAAAACGCCTATCCATCTCCTCCCTTGGTTCCTGTAAATTCTTCATTGCCTCTAGCTCTGCTTCAACAGATCCAAGCAATGTGGTGGGATTTGCATCCAAACGCAGTGCCTGCAGACATAACCTCCAGGAATATTGAAATTCTCCGATCTCCCATGTCCAACAGGAAGAGCACATCTCTCCACTAAAAGTCATCTCTGCCTTTAAAAAATCTGCAGACCCAGAGTTGCCATGATTGAGAGGAATGTAAAATCTTCTTTTCCAAAAAATAAGACCTGGGCACTTTTTCTTGAGATTGTTGCCCATCAATTTGACGTGAGATGACATGTCCCATTGGGGTTAATACTGGGTGCACAAAGATTCCATATTAAATATTACATGAAATTCTGGGAATTTTTAGATCTGGTAAGTTGCGACGGAATACAGGGAAGTGTATTTACAGTTAAAAAGAGTGATTAGTTATAATTACATCTACTAATATTATCAACCCAACTGTTCCCTGTAGGAGAAGGGAGCTTTATCACTCATTGGTGACTGCTCAGTTGCACTCTTTCTTGCCAGTGTGCTTTTTTTCTTCATTAGTATTTTTGCACTGTTTTCCCTTTTCCTTCCCTTTTCTATGTTCTCTTCACTGTGCTCTTTGCACCCTTAAGTTCTATTTTTGCTTTACACCAGGCTGTTACATTCCTTCCTTTCCCCTCTTTTTCCACCATCTGTTTTACCACCAAGATGGCTCAGCAGCAGTACTACTGATCAAGCTGTTTGGGTCCTAAAGAACCTAGTAGCCATACTGAGTCTGTGCAGATGGTGACAGAGCCAACGAGAGGGAAACACATATTTCACCTCATTCTCGCCAATCTGCCAGATGCAGATGCATCTATCCACGTTAGTATTGGTGAGAGTGACAGCTGCATAGTCATTATGGAGATAAAACGCTGCCTTATCGTGTTGCGTGGCAATATCACCATGCTAAATGGGGCAAACTTTGAACAGATCTAGCAACTCAAGATTTGGCTTCCATCAGGTGCTGTGGGCCATCAACAGCAGCAGAATTGTACTCATGCACAATTTGCAACTTCCTGGTATATCCCCTACTCAACCATTGCCATCAAGCTAGGGGATCAAGCCTGATTCAATGGAGGGTTCAGGAGGGCGTGCCAGGAGCAAATCCAGGCACATCTAAAAATGAGGGGTCAACGTAGTGAAACTACCAAATAGGAATACTTTGATACCAAGCAGCATAAGCTGCAAATGATAGACAGTGCTAGGCAAGTCCACAGTTAATGGATCTGACCTATGCTCTGCAGTCCTGTCACATCCAGTCATGAATGGTGGTAGACATTTAAACAATTATCTAGAGGATACGGTTCCACAAATATCCCCACCTTCAATGACAGAAGGGCCCATCAGTGCAAAAGATGTGGCTGAAGCATTCACAGCATTCTTCAGCCAGAAGTGTTGAGTAGATGATCCATCATGACCTCCCCCATTATCACAGATACCAGTCTTCAGCCAATTTGATTCACTCCACAAGATATCAACTAATGGGAAATGGTTTGAGATACCAGATATTGCAAAGTGTGTGGATGCTGATAACATGCTGGCAATAGTACTGAGGTATTTCCAGTATACAAAAAGCAGGAGAAATTCAATCCTGCCAATCACTGCCCCATCAGTCTACTCTCAATCATCAGATAAGTATTGGAAGGTGTCATCAACAGTGCTATCAAGCAGCTCCTGCTCAGCAATAACCTGTCCAGTGACGCCCAGTTTGGGATCTGCCAGGGCCACTCAGCTCCTGACATTACAACTTTCGTTCAAACATGGACAAAAGAGCTGAATTCCAGAGGTGAGGTGAGAATGATAGTTCTTAACATCAAGGCCATATTTGACTGAGTGTGGCATTAAGGATCCTAGCAAAACGGAAAATGATGTGAATGGGGGCAAACTCTCCTGTGGTTAGTTTCATACATGGCACATAGGAAGATGGTTGTGGTTGTTGGAAGTCGGTCATCTCAGCTCCAGGATATCTCTGCAGGAGTTCCTCAGGGTAGTGTCCTAGGCCCAACCATCTTCAGCTGCTTCATCAATGACATTCCCTCTATCATAAGGTCAGAAGCGGGATGTTCACAGAAGATTGCACAATGTTTGGCGCCATTTGTGACTCCTCAGATGCTGGAGCAGTCCTTGTTCAGATGCAGCAAGATAGGAACAATATTCAGGCTTGGGCTGACAATTAGCAAGTGACATTTGTGCCACCCAAATGCCAGGCGAAGACAATCTCCAGTAAGAGACAATTAACAACAACTCCTTGACATTTAATGGTGTTACCATTATCAACATCTTGGATGTTACCATTAACTGGGAACTCAACTAGACTCACCATATAAGCACAGTGGCTACAAAAGCAGGTTGGAGACTAAAAATACTGTGGTGAGTAACACATTTCCTGATGCCCCAGAGCTTATTCAACATCTACAAGTCATAAGTTAGGAGTGTGATGGAATAAGCTCGACAATACTCAAGGGGCTTGACATCATGGGTGACAAACAGCCCACTTGATTGGCACCACATTCACAAATATCCAATTCCTCCAGTCAGCAGCAGCAGTTGTGTGCTATCTACAAGGTACACTGCAGAAATTCACCAAAGATCCTTAAATAGCTCCTTCTGGACATGGGAATTCCATCATCTGCAAGTTCTCCTCCAAGGCATCCATCACCCTGACTTGGAAATATATTGGTGCTCCTTCACTGTTGCTGACAAAATCTTGGAATTCCCTCCCTAAGGGAGCTTTGCTTACAGCAGATGGGCTGCAGTAGTTCAAGAAAGGCATCTCACCACCTCCTTCTCAAGGGTAACTACAGACAGGTAATAAGTACCCCACTCAGCAACACTCACATCCCACAAGAGAATAAAAACACTTACCTTTTCTTAGTTATTATTATTTGATGTGTCACTTTTCCTGAGTCTCCAGCCTCTCTTCCTTGTTTTTCTATCCTTGTTTTTTAGTCCTCCTTTGTTTCTGTTGGCAAACATTGCCGACTGGAGTCTCTTTACTTTGTAGTTGGAGACTTTGGAACATTTTACTCTCTACACCTTTGGAAGATTGGCTGGTTGCTGCAAGTGTTGTAAATCTTCCAGTGCATATCTAGGTCTAAGCAGTCACATCTGCACACAGTATAGCCAACAAGTACCACATTCAGTTGGCCAGTAAAGGTCAGAAAAACAACTGAAATCTGTGGTGCCAAGGAACACTGAAAGTAGCAAAGTGTTACCTAATGTCTGTTTTCTTGGTATGTTTTGAGTCAATTGGCGGCTTCCTCTGATTGAATTGCTGAGAAATTTGAACTTTGTGGAGTTTTGCTGTTAAGAACAAGTTTATGGAAACATACTCATTCCATTTATGTTTATACTTCTATATTTATACTCAGATCTTATATTTGTGTTTGCAATAGCTGACAAACCTACACTTTACACCATCACATTTATATTTAAACTTTTAGGTTCTTATGTACACTAACATTTGACCATTCATGAATCATAGTGTAATTTTAATACTTATACATTTAAAACTTTTCAATCTTGTCGTGGAATTTCAATTATAAATGGTAATGGTAGAAATGTATGGTAATTAGTCACTCCTCACTGTTGAAAATAATCTGCATCATTAAGCTGTTTCTGAACCACATAGTTCTCTTCATAAAGTAGTTGTTGTATACAACGTGCCAAATATTAAAGGTTACTGCCCCTGCAAGGGTTTCATCACATGCATAACAGCCCCTCAGTGGGCAAGCTTATTTTAATTATATATTCCAACCTCTTGGCGCCAAATTGCCTCCGAATTCATTCAGTATTACTTGCTTTCCTTCTTAAAGTTTAAATGAACCCTGGAACAAAAGAAAAGTTGTAATTGTAGCTTGTGATAGAAATTATACACCATTCAACCTGAAGGTCAACAACTGTTAGTTACTGACGTTTAGTCTGCCTTCACTTTTCATTCAACATAAGCCACTTCAGGCTTCTAACGCCATTTGATACTGTGCTAACTGAGAACAGTTTGTAGATTGCTTTTGATTGTTTGTAAATTCACCTTGGAATCTCAAGGCTTCTCAAAGGCCAAGATTGCTGTCATCGAGGTACTGCTACTATGACCAGATTTGCTTCTCTTCCAATCAATTCTTTTAATTCTTAATGTCATCCTGTCTAATTGCCCATTCATGTCTTGATTCATTTTGGATAAAAGTATCTTTATCCGATGCATTGAGAATTACCAGCCCTCTGAGATAGGGTAGGAAGGCCAGGTAGAGTGCTACATTTATTACGTTCTTGCTACCATGCCATTTTGCTAGTAGTTGTGAAAGTGACAGATGGGCTCTCCAATTGGGAAATGCTGGATGCACTGCAGCTTTGGCGATTTAGCCATTTTGGGCCCCTACAGTAATGGGGAGGCTGGCCAGTAAGCGGTCACTGTCTACCAAGGGCATGGAGAGGATGAGCCCACCTATTTTGGCATTTACCCAAAGCACCTACCAGAGACCTTTCTGGTTGGCCTCAGCACCCCATAATGTAGGATGATGTGTTGGGATGTTAATATCCTCAAATGATGCCCATCTATTCCAGGAGTCAGTCCAGAAGTGGCCCCACAACCCATGAAGCTGCTGAGTTGTCAGTTCTGCAATTTCTACAACCATAGAGCCCCTACAGTGTGGAAACAGGCCATTCACCCCACTGAGTCTGCACCGATCCTCCGAAGAGTATCCCACCCAGGCCCACTCCTCTCCCTTATCCATGTAACCCTGCATTTCCCATGGCTTGTCCCCCTAGCCTGCATGTCCCTGCACACTATGGGACAGTTTAGCATGGCCAATCTACTTAATCTGTACATCTTCAGACTGTGGGATGAAACCGGAGCACCCCGAGGAAACCCACGCAGACACATGGAGACACAAGGAGACTCCACACAGACAGATGCCTGAGAGTGGAATCAAATCTGGGTCCCTGACATTGTGGGGCAGCAGCACTTACCACTGAGCCACTTTGCTGCCCAATTGGTCAATAGTTCCTGGTGCAAGGGAGCTGTGATTAATGGGACAACAATCCCACTTGCATTTAAAGCTGGCTGATCTCCCCTGCCCCCAACCTGTAAACTGTGCTCTACATTCCGTAAACAGCCAAGGCAGAGTTACTCCACTTTTGTCTCTTGGTAGTGGTCACCTGTAATGACAAAAAGGAATCCAGCCCATATGGTTTATATGAACAATGGTGATAAGAGATGTTTCACAGTTGTGTACATGCTTCACTTCCAGAAACACACACATTGATCAGAGAACCATCTCAGGATAAAGGACGAATCATTTAGAACCAAAGGCTGGAATCTTATTAGGGCCTGAGTGACATGGGCTTTGGCTGGATGTGTGACAGAATCCAATGACAAGTGCAGCGATGGTGATTCGCTTGATGTTGATATCATCTTGTTCCATCTTTTACGCTTTGCACAAATTGTGTGATAAGATCCTTGCTGGGCAACAATGAGATGACAATTAATGGGCATGACCCCGTTAATGCCACAACTCGCCTTTGTAATATTTAGACTCCCATTTTACCAAATTTGGCAAAAACTTTAGGTGTTGGGAAAACTTGACAAGGAAGCCAAAGCTTGTACCTGGACAATTCAGCTCAGTGCTTGCTCAAAACGGTCTCCATGTTGGACACCAAACAGCATCACACCTTTCCATGGATGTTGGCTTTCTGAACCAACCATTCGCCTCCATCATCCTGGTACTTCCCCTGTGCACTGATAGCGCACTCTGGAGGCACAGACTGACATTGCAGGGCACATCAGCAACCACCATTGAAAGGCTGCAGTGGATGCACTATGTATAGGGACAGGCTGCACTTTAGAGATAGTCACCTGCTCCCTTAAAGCTTGCTCACTTAGCACCTAACTACATGCTCACAGTATCCCTGCCGTGCCTTGCCTTGCTGCACCAATTAGCTCAGCCACGCATCCAGGCAGCTTGTCTTGCTGTTTGAGCAATTATCAGCCAAGGCGATACACTTCTTGCTGTATTGCCGTGTGCTCCATCAATTTCACACCTGAAAAAGTGCCAGCAGTTTATGTGGCAGACAGTTTGCATGTGTTAGAGAGGTAGTCCTCACCAAAATCTATTGAGGCAACTGTCAGACAGGGGTTCTCAGCACAATAAGTCAGCAGCTACCCATACCAGTCCATGGCGTCTGGCCATTGTTATGAGGAGCTGTCTGGTCATGTCTGTAGAAAAGGTGGGCCACTTTCAATCTGTTGCATTCACGTGCAAAAATCAAGGGGAAAGGGTGAGTGGGGGTATGGGTTGGAGTATGGGTGACAGTAGCCTAGTAAGTTGCCTCAGCAGTTTTAGCTTTAGCTCTAGGGAGTTGCAGATTCTGGGCAGGGTCTCAGTGCAATTGTGAAAGTTGCTGAAGGGTTTGTTGTTGGGGGTTATTGTAAAGCGTGGCTGGGAGGGGTATAATCTGGGACATTGGTCACCCACAGCTTGGAGCACCCTGATTTCAAATTGGCGCAGGAGTGCGGGAAATGACCGCACCGAACATGGTAACCTCAATGTCAGAGCTTGGGGGTGTGAAGTGTGAACCTTGAGGAGTTAGAGTGAAGGTCTCCTCGGAAGGGGAGTGGATATATGGGGACTCATTGACACAGTCAGGCTGCGGCTGGGGATCACCGGAAATTGAAAGTATGCAATGGGGAACAAAATGATTGCAAACTGTTGGGTGGGGAATGTGACAATCTGTGAGGAAGGGAGTTGCAGTTCAAAGAGGCGCGACATTAGCGACAGACCCATGAAAGTTAAAGCACCCAGACATGCAGGCTGCCTACTCCTGGCCATCCAACAGCATTGAGTGTCCCTGAATGATTCACCTCCCTGGCATAGCCAGTGCTGGAAAACTTTGACAGCTACATTTCTCCACACATACGGAGCGAAGCACGAGGGATGTTGAGCAAAGAGAGGCAAAAGCTTCACCAATGTCTTTTCAATGCTGGGGAGTCTATTGGCCCGGGGAGAGTGGGGGTGTCACTGTTTCTCGATGGGTCAGAAATGTCAAGGGTCTTCTTGCCAGTGGCAAGTCGACTCTCCTCAGTGTAGACTTCTGAGGATTGGAACAGGGCAGGCAGGCTTGCAGGCAGAGGGTCTGACCACTTTAGCAGGGCCCTGAGATTAAACTTGCCAAGGGGCCTGTGTGTGGTTCCACCTACGGCTGGGTGCTTCCTGGCATATCCCTGTCTCCTTACATTGAAGGGGGACCTAGACGGGGAACAAGATTCTCCATACTCCTATCACTGCGCCCTCCGCTCTGAGAACCAATGCCAAGGCAGATGGAGTGCTGCTGTGCTCTCACCTCAAGCAGCTCCTGAAGTTGCTGAGCCTGCCTCTCCATGGAAGCTACGGGCAGGCTGTCGCAGGATTTTCTGCACTGCTGCAGTTTGTGGGTGCTGCTGCTGCTTCTCTTTGTGCAGTTGGATTGTTGGTACCACAGGGTCCTCTCCTGCCTTGTCTCTGGTGCCACTTGCCTTGGCTGTTACTTCCTCGGCTGTTACCTGTACGGCTGCCTCTGGCCTGTTTTGGGCTGCCATCTCCCGTAATGAGAATATGGGTGAAAACAAGCGAGATGACAGTAGATGGAATGGTTGTTAGTGGTAGGAATGTACTTATTTTGAGTATTCTGAAAGATCCCTTTCAATGTCTGTCACTGTTGCTCTATTAATCTATCACCAAGCCTAATACGCTAGTTCACTCTAGCATAAGCATTGGGTCATTTCATTTTTGGGTCTTTAAAAAATGTGTTCTGCAAGAAAAAATGCTTTTAAAAACAGAGATTTACTAGGATGTCCATGTAACTTCATAGCGAGAATTTGATACCTATTGCAACCTTAGTTTTTAGGGCTAAGTGTTCCTGTCAAGTGCAGACAATCAGGAGCTGAGGAGCTGTTTACAAGTGAAGCTGATTGGTTCTTAGCTAACTGAGTAGGTTGGAATGGGAAACAAGAGACACAAAGGAAGAGAGAGAGTTACAGAAGGGTATGTTGTTGGTCTCCCTAGCAGAAGCTGCCTGTTTTCTTCAGTAGAAAAACATCAGTTTAAACTTGAAGAAAACTAGTGACCTTACGTGTAACAGTTGCTGTAAACTGTGAGTTTTGAATTGATAAATCAGAGACATTTTCCAGGTGAATCAGTCAGTTGCTCTGCATTTCTAATAAACCAGTGAAAGCTTCTAGAGAAATATAACTGAATGCCACAGACCAGGCCAGCTGAAGTAGTATCATTTCAACATTGGAACTGGGAGGTGATGGCCTAGTGGTACTATTGCTGGGCTTTTAATCTGGAGATCCAGACAACATCCTGGGGACCCAGTTTCAAATCGTGCCACAGCACATGGTGAAACTTGAATTCAATAAATATCTGGACTGAAGTGCCTAATGATGGCTGTGAATCCATTGCTGATTATTGGGGAAAAATATTAATCTGGTTTACTAATGTCTTTTAGGGAAGGAAACTGCCATCCTAACCTGATTAGATTAGATTAGATTCCATACAGTGTGGAAACAGGCCCTTCGGCCCAACAAGTCCACACCGCTCCTTGAAGCATCCCACCCAGATTCATTCCCCTTACAACCCACACACCCTGAACATGATGGGCAGTTTAGCATGGCCGATCCACCTAGCCTGCACATCTTTGGACTGTGGGAGGAAACCGGAGCACCCGGATGAAACCCACCCAGATGCGGGGAGACTGTGCAAACTCCACACAGACAGTTGCCTGAGGCTGGAATCGAACGTGGGTCCCTGGCGCTGTGAGGCTGCAGTGCTAACCACTGAGCCACCGTGCCGCCATGATCTGGCCTACATGTAACTCCAGACCCACAGCAATGTGGTTGACTCTTAACTGCCCTCTGGGCAATTAGGGATGGGCAATAAATGTTGCTAGTCAGCGATACCCTCATCCCATGAATGAATAAAGGAATCAAAGACCATTAAGCTGAATTCCCAGTATTTTTATCTACATGTGCCAATAATCTACTTTCCACCATTTGTTTGTCTGTGTGTGTTGAAGGGAGAGCTTATAAGGGGATTAGAGTTTTAGTTATTAGTGTTATATGCTTGTGGTTTTTATAACTTTTGATTTGCTTTGATTTGATTGATTTGTTGTCATGTGTACCTAAGCACAGTGAAAGGCTTTGTTTACAAGCAGTACAGGCAGATCATAGTAAACAAGGACATTCAGATCATAGGGTGAAAAATAACTAGTCAGAGGCAGAGTGATTTTTACAAATTCAGAATTTAAGTTTAAAAGTGTTAAACAGCTATAAGAAATGTTAGAGTTAGTTTTGCTGTAGGGAGCTCGCAAGGACGTCGCACAGTGTCAGCGCCAACTTAAGTCCTAAATTCTGTAGCTTAAAGTCTAAATTTTTTTACAGTAAATATTAATTATTGTTTAGTATAGAATTCAGGCTTGTACTTTGTCTGGATGTCAGGTAAGTTTGGGGACCCTGTGTGTTTTAGAAAAATCTTTAAAATTTGATACGATTCTGGGAACAATGGGTTTGATTTATTGGGTGTTATCCTAGCAGATTGCAACATCAGCCAGCTCACGTTTTGTGCTAACATAGTTGTTCTCTTTAAGTTTAAAATACTTGTCATAGATCCACTCTTTCCCCTTTGAAACTGGATGTAAAGTTCAGTCATATTTTGTTCACTGCAAACTGCAAGTATCTTTCCTCAGAGGACATTAATTATTCCTGATTTTTGTTTGGCTCCCACATGCACTGCTCAAAGAAACTATCTCAAAAGTATTCTATGAACCTTTATCCAAGCCTACCATTACCAGTCTGATTTTCCCAACTTATGTGGAGATTAAAACCACCCTTAATTATAACTGCTCCTTTATCACAAGTTCTTAATATTTCTTCTTGTATACTTTGTCCAATGCTGTGATTATAGTTTTGGGGACTGTACATTACTCCAGAAAGTGACTTCATTACCCTAATATTCCTCTTCTCCATACAATCTAGTCCTACATCTTATCTCCTGAATCAAAGTCAATCATAACAGATGCACTAATACTACCCTTGGAATGTTACCCCTCGCATTTATCTGCTTCCTATTCTTCTTCAATATTCAGAACCTAATCCTTACCATCTCATAACTATACATCTGTAATGGCTATCAGATAATATTATTCACTTTAAAGTATGCTATTAATTCATTAACTTTCTTATAAATCCTACACCATATTCAGGTACAAACGCTTCAGCTCTGTTTTCCTTGTTATCATTATAGAAACTAGTATTAACTGTTTTTATATTACATAAGAACATAAGAACTAGGAGCAGGAGTAGGCCGTTTGGCCCTTCGAGCCTGCTCCGCCATTTAATAAGATCATGGATGGTCTTTTCGTGGACTCAGATCCACTTACCTGCATTCTCACCGTATCCCCTAATTCCTTTATTGTTCAAAAGAAACTATCTTAGCTTTAAAAATGTTTACTGAAATACCGTCAACTACTTCACTGGGCAAGGAAGTATTCTGAAGTATTTTCTCTCTGTGCCTTCCTGCTATTCTCTGACCCTCATTTCCTTCATTAGTATTTTTCTGTCCTGCCTCGACCATGTCACTTTATCCAATTCATTGGGGACAGCGTAAATTATTTTACTTTTCTTGTGCTTGCTGTTAAATTCTAAAACTTTGTTTTTATATCAAAAAATATTTAATATATCAAAAACTGACTAGTGCAGTTCATGAATTGTTGAATGTAATTGTTACTATGCTAAATGATTTTACATTGAGTCATTTGGGTACAGGTCAGAGCACATTCTTACTAAAGAATAGTTTTACTAATAAATTTAACTATAGCTATATTAATAAAACTACACCAGGTTATCACCTTTATATAGATCAAAGAATACTTTATAATCAAATAAAAAGCATCATTCCACATTGCATATTCCTTATCATACAGTAAGCACTCCATATAAATAGAGTGTGCAATGTTGGCTGGTTGGTGAATAATCACTTAAAAAAAATGAATTAACTCCACGAAGGCCAGTAGCCAATCACGAGGTCACACTTTATTTACG
This sequence comes from Stegostoma tigrinum, assembly GCF_030684315.1. Lineage (NCBI taxonomy): Eukaryota > Metazoa > Chordata > Chondrichthyes > Orectolobiformes > Stegostomatidae > Stegostoma > Stegostoma tigrinum. The sequence goes on along the minus strand of NC_081365.1, from coordinate 18,336,400 downwards.
TGGGCATAGTACATGTCACTGGCCCAGGTAGCTCAGAGCTGGCTCCTAGAGTGAGCAGCAGCCCTGTTATTCCTGTTCATATCTGTCAACAGGATTCCCTGTTTGGACCAGATTAACAGCCCCAATCCGAAAACAGATATTCTATGAGATCCACCTGGCTGACATCATTCCAATTGCCACAAAATTAAATCAAATCAGCTTTTGGAGTCAAAACATTTCCAGGGATGATCAGAACATGGATTGCCTAATGCAAGGGAATCATTTCTTGTTGCAGATGTGAGCTTTTCCAGCAAAAGCCATTCTTGGCTCTTTGTTCTAGATGAGCTGTGGTAAGAGTCTTTGCACCCCAGCTGACCGCTGTGGATCTGCACCTGTACTATCGATGGTATTAAAGTGGTATAATGGTTGAGTTTATATTTTGTTGGTCGTGTACCTTCTATTATTTCAAACATTTTAGAACATCTGGGATGTGTGTGTAACTGGCAAAAACAGTCTGTGATTCCCATTCTTAGTGGCCCTTGGAAAGGTGGTACTAATCCTTTATATTGAGCCAGCAGCAGTCCACATGGTAATGTGCTCTTACAGTGCTGTTTGATGGGGCATTCCACAATATTGATCCAGTGGTGACAAAGGAATAAGGGAACAGAACTGAACAGTCCTGCATCTATTCCTTTATGTGCTGGAACTCACAGGTTTGGATGTACTGTTGATGACTGTTAGATCAGTTGAGTCAGTCAAATACTTCTAAAGAGATCCCTGCATCAGTGCATTTTTATGTACAGTTATACATTTAAACTTAAGGAAAAAAATGAATAGGTCTTGAACCTAGTCAAAGAGTTATGATAAAATTAGACCGTAGAAATTGTTTATTCTTAAATTATAAATTCAAATGCCTTTAATCAAAAGGTTGTTGTAACCACTAACAACCAGATTTGTTATTCCATTGGTAACATCTTTTAGGGGTCTGAGCAATTTGGGCTTTTGTGAGATTTGAGGTAGAATCAGACAAGAAGTCCAGCGAGCCTGATATTGACATCAGGAGCATCTTGCTAATTTTTTTAGGTCTTTCCTAAGTAACATAGCAAGTTTTGAACACAGAGATTCTGTTGCATAAACAGAGACACTGTCCACTGTGCCTCAAGATCACCCTTTTACTGAAACTAACCTTTTATTTTAAGATTTAAACCAAAATGAACTCGGACTTTGGAACAACCAAAATGGAATTAAATCTATTCTGGATTATTAATCATTCCTTTACGTTAGCAGTGACATAACCACTAACTATCATGAGAAGTAACTAAACATGTTGCTTACATTGTTTAAATAATATTGGGACTACTGATTGTCAACAAAAAAACCCAATGTGAAATCTCCTGATTTAGGGTTGATTCAGCCTGCAGCAAGATGCCTGTGTTAGGATCCAGATGCTGGAAATCAGAAACAAAAGCAGAAATTGCTGGAAAAACTCAGTAGGTCTGGCAGCATCTGCTGAGAGAATCAGAGTTAACATATCGGGTCCAGTGACTCATCTTCCGAATAGTTTGTAGTTTTGTTGTAGTTTTTATCTTTTTCTTCTAAAAGTAAATTAACACACAGTATCAATTGGACAGAACATTTGCAAATAATAGCAATGAGTCACTAGCAATTAAAAAGTGTCCCTTCCACCACCTCCCAATTATATATTACTGCATAATCCATTCATAAAGAAGTCTCACTAAATGGGCTGAGAGGGAAAGAATTTAGGCATTTGGCTCAGAATGAGTCAAGAAGACAGATTCATGCTTTTGGTAAATGACTACCTGTTGAAGAAAGAGCATAGAACATAGGAGTATTACCATCCCAGTCACATACAGGTAAGCAACTCAATCCCACATCTTCCATAATGGCAATGGAAAAATACATTGCCCATGTCAGGGAAGCGCCCAGCCTCCAAATAATATTTCCTCATGTGGATATGATTAAGGTCAGAAATTCACCACAGCAGGGCACCCTAGGCTAGAACCTATGTAAAATCAACTAAAATTCCATATGATTGTCTAAAATTTTCTCGTCTCTATTCAGTAATCACTTTATTTTTCTACTTGTACTAAGAACAATGGTACTGCTTTAAGTTAAGTTGCTTCTCTATGTTATGAGTTGTACCTAAGTTGTGTACTTAGGTAGCTTTGTACCTAAGATGGAACCATGAGTGGCAACATTGCACACAATTCACTGTACTTATTTGAGTACACATGAAAATATAGCTCGAAGCTCAGAGCTTATAATAGCCGATTGTTCTGTAGTTTTCTCCCCTTGTTGCCTAGGTTTATAAGCAGCATATGCATGTTGTGGGAACATCTGCCAGTCCCACACTTTACATCAATGTGAATAGGCACAGTAAATAAACAGGGCACCTTTGTGTTAGAATTACCAAAGTATACTGGCCTGTTTGGTGTAACGGAGGTTTTGTCCCAGTCGCCAGAAAATTCCTAAAGTGCAAGGGAGCATATGTCTCACAGACTCTTATGGGAATGAGCTCAGTGGTCCAAAGCCAGAATTCTGGATCAGAACCTTTGGTTAAATGCCTCTTTAACTTACTTACTGCTAATCCGAAGGAAGCTGTTAGCCAGGTTTGACTCATGCAATACAATTAGATTGATTCGAGCTGTGTGTTTACATTGACTTAAGCTGTATGTATAGGGTGACCTGAGCTGTCTGTTTAGTTATACTTGAACTATGGTGATAATGGAAGTCTAGAATGTCCTGAATGTTTTCACTCTGTCTATCGGAAATGTAAACCATGCCATGTGATTTTTAAACTCTTGTTATGAACTGGAAAGATGAATTGCTGTCAGTGTGTTCTTTCATTAATCATATTTATAAAATCTTTAAAGTTTATTGCCTGTTGATGATCAAACATTTCATTGATGTGTCTCGTTATAAATATTACAAATTATTGAATTGCACAATCAAAGTTGTGAGAAAGGCTTTCTCCTCCCTTCGAAATGTAGAGAGCCATAGACTTTTATAAGGGACTTGGCTCAAGATCAAGTTTAAGAAATCAAATAGTTACAAAGAGATATCACTGCCAACTTTTTTTAAATGTAGAATTTTTTATCGAGAAAGATATTTTGTTTAAGCAGCAGGTGTAGATGACATTAGGAGAGGTACTAAACAGAATGAAACACATTGTGCTGAAAGGTTAATAGTTTTACATTGGCAGGAAATAATGTGAGTTTGTTCAGAAACCTGGATTCCTTTTCTCCAGAAAACAAAACAATTATTCCACATTTACTCTTAATATTATTCGTCATCCTTTATGGGCCTCATGAAGGGCCTAAACCATTATTGCTCATGGCCTGCCACTAGATGGGGTCTCCTCCTGCATTCCTATGCTCTTCCTCTTTCGTTACAGTTCCCTTTTATGTTGATATATTTACCATATTCTCCAGCTAGGAATTAAAACATAAAGAAAGCATAAAAACATTTTCAAAATCCATTCTTAGTCCTGAGCGCTTTGCATTGACATTGCATATGTCATTACTAGTATTTAGTAATTAATAAATCAATGAAATTTTATTGCACGCTATTATTTTTCATGGTTATTCTAAGTTTTATTTTATCACTGTATACTGTGTGAGAGAGAAAAACAAAAATGAACAGGAATTCAGAGTGGTTGAATGATATGTGAAACAGAAACCGAAATTGCTGGAGAAACTCAGCAGGTCTTGTAGCATCTGTGGGAAGGATGCAAAGTTTAACATTTTGAGCCCAGTGACTCTTCATCTTAACTTAGGGAAGATATTTGTATTGGACAGTATCTGAAATTTTCTCCCTCAAAGCCTATTGAGTGTTGGTCAATTGAATATTTTAAAACTGAATACTAAATGTAGGCAAAGACATTAAGGGATGGGGAACAGTCAGATAAGTGGTGTTCAGATGCAGATTCACCAGGATCTAACTGAATGGTGGAATGAGATCAAGGGGCTGAATGGCCAACTTCTGTTTGTGTTGTGTTTCATGCCTCAGAAATATGTAGAGATGACACATGTTACTATGTCTAGACACGAGCTTTATTTATAGAGCTTTCAAAACGTTTGCACTTTCATGCTTCCAGTGTCATGCTTCAGTTTAGTTTCTGTTTTTCTAACTACTCCCACAGGCTTGACTAACTGCACAGAAAACAGCACACAGTCAGCTAAACAATGGCCAATTGAATTCAACATCTTTTGCACCTTGTAAATTTAAAGGACCTTATTTGAAATTGCACCGTCCAAAACAACATACGTACGTAGATCAAATCATTTCTTAAAATTCAGGTTATCCTTTTTCTCTAAGGGCAGAAATATACTAAGGTTAATGATGAAAGGTTTGCAATTTACTAACTTCTTTTATTCATTCACAAAACATCCGTGTCAGCTGGGTCGGCATTTTTTGCCCATTCCTAATTGCTCTTGGCGGTAAGCTGCCTTCTTGAACTGCTGTAGTCAATGTGCTGTAGGTTGACCAACAATGCCCTTAGGGAAGGAATTTCATAGATATATTTCAGCTCATGATAGTGAGTAGCTGGGAGGGAACCTGGTGGTATTCCCATGTATTTGCTGTCCTTGTCCTTCTACATGCCAATGGTCGTGGGTTTGGTAGGAACTGTTTACTGAACCTGTGTGAATTTCCATAATGCACCATGTAAGTGATACATACTGAGAATGTGGTACTAATCAAGTGGGTTGCTTTGTCTTAGATGGCGTTAAGCCTGTTGGGTGTTGTTGGCGCATCACTCATCCGGGCAAATAGCGAGGATTCAATGGTATACAGGCTTTGGGAGTCAGAAGTGGAGTTACTTGCTGCAGGATTCCTAGCCTCCAATCTGCTCTTATAGCCGCTGTATTCATATGGAAAATCCAGTTCAGATTTAGATCGATGGTAACCTTCAGGATGTTGATAGTGGAGAGGCATTCAGTAATGATTATGCTAGTCAATGTTAAGAGGCAGTAGATAGGTTCTGTTGTATTTTTGGAAATGGCCATTGTCTGGCGCTGTGTGACTTGGATGTTACTTTTCATCCGACAGCCTAATCCTGTGTATTGTCCAGGTCTAGCTGCATTTGGACATGGTTTGCTTCAATATCTGAGGAGTCGCGAACGTTGATAAACATTGTACAATCATCAGCAAACTTCTGACCTAACGATGGAGGGAAAATCATTGATGAGGCAGCTGAAGATTGTTACATCCATGACACTACTCCGAGGGACTTCCGCAGAGATGCCCTGTATGACCAATTGTTCAGTATGACCAATATCCTTATGTTCATTATCCTCAATGTAAACTGGTATAGTCATCATAAAACATTGTCATTATTTGAGGAACTCTATATCAGAGTTGATGAGCTGGAGTCTGCATTTTGAACACCATGGCACATCAGGGATGAGGAGATAATGGGAACTGCAGATGCTGGAGAATTCCAAGATAATAAAATGTGAGGCTGGATGAACACAGCAGGCCAAGCAGCATCTCAGCAGCACAAAAGCTGATGTTTCGGGCCTAGACCCTTCATCAGAGAGGGGGATGGGGAGAGGGAACTGGAATAAATAGGGAGAGAGGGGGAGGCGGACCGAAGATGGAGAGTGAAGAAGATAGGTGGAGAGAGTATAGGTGGGGAGGTAGGGAGGGGATAGGTCAGTCCAGGGAAGACGGACAGGTCAAGGAGGTGGGATGAGGTTAGTAGGTAGATGGGGGTGTGGCTTGGGGTGGGAGGAAGGGATGGGTGAGAGGAAGAACCGGTTAGGGAGGCAGAGACAGGTTGGACTGGTTTTGGGATGCAGTGGGTGGGGGGGAAGAGCTGGGCTGGTTGTGTGGTGCAGTGGGGGGAGGGGACGAACAGGGCTGGTTTAGGGATGCAGTAGGGGAAGGGGAGATTTTGAAACTGGTGAAGTCCACATTGATACCATATGGCTGCAGGGTTCCCAGGCGGAATATGAGTTGCTGTTCCTGCAACCTTCAGGTGGCATCATTGTGGCAGTGCAGAAGGCCCATGATGGACATGTCATCTAGAGAATGGGAGGGGGAGTGGAAATGGTTTGCGACTGGGAGGTGCAGTTGTTTGTTGCGAACTGAGCGGAGGTGTTCAACCCGCAGACAAGGGTGGCGCAGTGGTAGTATGGCGCACTGACCTCTACATCGCCGAGGCCAGACGCCAACTCTCCGACACCACCTCCTACTGCCCCCTCGATCATGACCCCACACCCGAGCACCAAACCATCATCTCCAATACCATTCACGACCTCATCACCTCAGGGGACCTCCCACCCACAGCCTCCAACCTCATTGTTCCCCAACCCCACACGGCCCGTTTCTATCTCCTTCCCAAAATCCACAAACCTGCCTGCCCTGGTCGACTCATCGTCTCAGCCTGCTCCTGCCCCACCGAACTCATCTCCACCTATCTGGACTCCATTTTCTCCCCTTTGGTCCAGGAACTCCCTACCTACGTCCGTGACACCACCCACGCCCTCCACCTCCTCCAGGACTTCCAATTCCCTGGCCCCCAACACCTCATATTCACCATGGACGTCCAGTCCCTGTACACCTGCATTCCGCATGGAGATGGCCTCAAGGCCCTCCGCTTCTTCCTGTCCCGCAGGCCCGACCAGTCCCCCTCCACCGACACTCTCATCCGCCTAGCTGAACTCGTCCTCACACTCAACAACTTCTCTTTTGACTCCTCCCACTTCCTACAGACTAAGGGGGTGGCCATGGGCACCCGCATGGCCCCAGCTATGCCTGCCTCTTTGTAGGTTGCGTGGAACAGTCCCTCTTCCGCACCTACACAGGCCCCAAACCCCACCTCTTCCTCCGGTACATTGATGACTGTATCGGCGCTGCCTCTTGCTCCCCAGAGGAGCTCGAACAGTTCATCCACTTCACCAACACCTTCCACCCCAACCTTCAGTTCACCTGGGCCATCTCCAGCACATCCCTCACCTTCCTGGACCTCTCAGTCTCCATCTCAGGCAACCAGCTTGTAACTGATGTCCATTTCAAGCCCACCGACTCCCACAGCTACCTAGAATACACCTCCTCCCACCCACCCTCCTGCAAAAATTCCATCCCCTATTCCCAATTCCTCCGCCTCGGCCGCATCTGCTCCCACGATAAGACATTCCACTCCTGCACGTCCCAGATGTCCAAGTTCTTTAAGGACTGCAACTTTCCCCCCACAGTGATCGAGAACGCCCTTGACCGCGTCTCCCGTATTTCCCGCAACACATCCCTCACACCCCGCCCCCGCCACAACCGCCCTAAGAGGATCCCCCTCGTTCTCACACACCACCCTACCAACATCCGGATACAACGCATCATCCTCCGACAATTCCGCCATTTACAATCCGACCCCACCACCCAAGACATTTTTCCATCTCCACCCCTGTCTGCTTTCCGGAGAGACCACTCTCTCCATGACTCCCTTGTTCGCTCCACACTGCCCTCCAACCCCACCACACCCGGCACCTTCCCCTGCAACCGCAGGAAATGCTACACTTGGCCCCACACCTCCTCCCTCACCCCTATCCCAGGCCCCAAGATGACATTCCACATTAAGCAGATGTTCACCTGCACATCTGCCAATGTGGTATACTGCATCCACTGTACCCGGTGCGGCTTCCTCTACATTGGGGAAACCAAGCGGAGGCTTGGGGACCGCTTTGCAGAACACCTCCGCTCAGTTCGCCACAAACAACTGCACCTCCCAGTCGCAAACCATTTCCACTCCCCCTCCCATTCTCTAGATGACATGTCCATCATGGGCCTCCTGCACTGCCACAATGATGCCAGCCGAAGGTTGCAGGAACAGCAACTCATATTCCGCCTGGGAGCCCTGCAGCCATATGGTATCAATGTGGACTTCACCAGTTTCAAAATCTCCCCTTCCCCTACTGCATCCCTAAACCAGCCCAGTTCATCCCCTCCCCCCACTGCACCACACAACCAGCCCAGCTCTTCCCCCCCACCCACTGCATCCCAAAACCAGTCCAACCTGTCTCTGCCTCCCTAACCGGTTCTTCCTCTCACCCATCCCTTCCTCCCACCCCAAGCCACACCCCCATCTACCTACTAACCTCATCCCACCTCCTTGACCTGTCCGTCTTCCCTGGACTGACCTATCCCCTCCCTACCTCCCCACCTATACTCTCTCCACCTATCTTCTTCACTCTCCATCTTCGGTCCGCCTCCCCCTCTCTCCCTATTTATTCCAGTTCCCTCTCCCCATCCCCCTCTCTGATGAAGGGTCTAGGCCCGAAACGTCAGCTTTTGTGCTGCTGAGATGCTGCTTGGCCTGCTGTGTTCATCCAGCCTCACATTTTATTATCTAGGGATGAGGAGATGTTGTGTTTCAGGAGGCTGTCACAGCTCATAGATTAGCAACCTCAAATTCGGCCGGTGGTGCGGGACTGGAGGGTGTAGATATGACCAAGTCAGGTAGAAGGATCCAGGAGGTAGTGTTGAAGGAGCCTCAGCCCATTGGGCTTGTCTAACAGGGTTGAGATTCTTGATCCCTGTATGGATGAGAGTACGAGCTTCAGAAAGGATGAACAATCTGACCATAGCACCGCGGTGTGGAGAACTATTCAAGAGGGAGGAGCAAAGAGAAATGTAGTTGTAATCAGGGATGGTATAGTCAGTAGAATAGACACTGTTTTCTGTGGCCAGGATCAAGAGGCCCAAAGGCTGTGTTGCCTGCCTGGTGCCCAGGTTCAGGATATTCATCTAGGATGCAGGGGAATTTGCAGTGGGAGGGGAAAGATCCAGTAGCCAGGTCCATGTAAGCACTAACAATATAGGCAGAAAGATAAAAGAGGTTCTGCTGAGGGAATATGAGTAGCTAGGAGCTAAATGAAAAAGCAGAATCAAAAAAGTAATAATCCCCAGACTGTATCCTCCGCCATGAGCTAATTGGCACAGGGTCAACAAAACTAAAGAGGTAAATGCATGACTCAATGATTGATGTGGGAGAAATGGGTTCAAACTCATGGGACATTGGCACCAGTGCTGGGGAAGGAGGGAGTTGCTCTGATAGGACAAGCTCCATCTGAATCATGCTGGGGCCAGAGTCCTGGCGAATTGCACAATTAGGGCTGTGTTAAACTAAATAGTGGGAACAGGTGTCCAGTTGCATGGAAAATTATCGAAAAAGTTAATGGGGTTGAGGCTCAGCAGTGGTTATTAAATTTTCCAGAACAAGTAATAGGACAGAGCACAGAATACGCCAGGAACCTAACTGCAGGTAGAGCAGATAAGGGGACGTTTATGAGAAGGGGGACAGTCAGCGCAGGACTAAGAGTGTTGTTCTTAAATGCATATGGTATATAAAACAAAGTAAATGAACTTGTAGTGTAGATTGAAATTGGCTGGTACGATGTGTAGGTATCACCGAGATGTGGTTGCAAGCAAATCAAGGCAGGGGACTAAATATTCAAGGACACGCTCCTAGCGAAAGGACAGATAGATGGGAAAAGGGACTGGGGTTGCTCTGTTCAGAAAAGAATGGACTTAAATCAATAGAAGGAAGTGATATAGAGCCAGCAGGTGTAGAATCTGTGTGGGTAGAGTTGAGAAAATGAAAAGGAGAAAAGGCCCTAATGGGAATGTATACAGGCGTCCTGGTCGTAGTCAGGATGTGGGGAAGAAAATAACTCAGGAGAAATCAAGAGATAGGAAAAGTAAAAACAAAGAACTGTGGATGTGGAAGATTCAGAACAAAAACGGAAATTTCTGGAGAAACTCAGCAGGCCTGACAGCATCTGCAGAGAGAAAGCAGAGTTAACATTTGGAGTTCAGTGACCTTTCTTCAGCACAGGCAGATAAGAAAGGCACTAATACAATAATCCTGGGGGCTTCAGTATGTAGGTGGATTGGAAAAATCAGGTTGACAACAGATCCCAATAAAAAGGAATTCATGTAATGTCTATGAGATAGTATTTTTTCGAGCTGCTTATTGTACAGCCCACTAGGGAACCGGCAATTCTGGATTGGGAATGTTCAATGAGGTGTACCTGACTAGGGAGCTTAAGAAGAAAGAATCCCTCGGGAGCAGTGGCCATAATGTGATAGAATTCATCCTGCATGTTGAGAGGTTGAAGCTGGAAGCAGATGTAACAGTATTACAGTTGAGTACAGGTAATTACAAAGACATGAGGGAGGAGCTGGCCAGAGTTGATTGGAAAGAGAGCCAAGCAGGGAAGATGGTGGAGTGGCAATGTCAGGGTTTCATGGGAATAATTGGGCTGACGCAGCAGAAATTCATCCCAAGGAAGAAGAAACATACTAAGGGGCAACCATGGCTGACAAAGGAATTGAGTGACAGCATAAAAGTAAAAGAGAAAGCATACAAAGTGATGGTGATTAGTGGGAAGCCAGAGGATTGGGAAGCCTTTAAAAACCAGCAGAGGATAAGTAGAAAAGCAATAAGGGGGAGAAGATTTAATACGAGCGTAAGCTAACTAGTAATATGAAAGAAGTTGCAAGAGATTTTTAGATATCAAAAATGTAAGAAAGAGGTAAATATGGACTTTGGAGGCTGGTTAAGTGGTAATGGGGAAGAAAGAAAAGGTGGAGGAATTGAATAGCTACTTTGCTTCAGTCTTCACAGTGGAAGACATCAGTAATACATTAAATACCTTGTAACTTTACAACTCCATCTGTTTTAATTTTGAATCTCTCATTGGATAACAGCGATGATTCAGGAATAGTTAACATCCTGCAAAAATTATGCTCAGTCACAGGTTTGACTAATATCTTTATGGTCAGAATGTGTGGGTTAGATTGACACATGCAAAGTCAGGTACAAAAAGATTGTTCAAATGTTTTCATCCTGAAATGTTAGCTCTCAGACTGTCCAATACCACCATTTGATTCAGATTGTAATGTGATATCGGACGGTGATGAATTCTCTAGTGGAGGAGATAATGGGAACTGCAGATGCTGGAGAATCCAAGATAAAGGTGATGAAGGGTCTAGACCTGAAACGTCAGCTTTTGTGCTCCTGAGATGCTGCTTGGCCTGCTGTGTTCATCCAGCTTCACACTTTATTATCTCTGGTGGAGGAGTTAGGTGTGCTGTGAATTGGTTGCCTGTTGTGATAGTCTTCAGCAAATTCTATTTTGTGTACATTACTTACAGCATTAATAACAGAAGTGGTGATCATGGAATGTGTTGCAAAATGGACATTCTGTCTATTT